>NW_010257680.1:0-7445 GCF_000690775.1 Eurypyga helias
GCCCCGGGCGCCGCAGGCCACGCGGGGTGGGGGTGGGGAGGGTGTTTTAGGTCTTGCACACGAGGCAGGGGGGTGTTACTTTAGCCAAGGTGAATTCCAGACCCGGTGAAATGAAGACCGTCGGGCGCCTCTGGGCAGCTTTTTTGCTCTAGCCTTCGGTCTGCAGCGTCATTCCATCACCTTAATAAGCTGTTGGTTACCAGCAAAGCCTCAGTATGCTCGCCGTGCGCCTCGCTGCCACTCACCCAGCTCGCTTTCGTCTTGTCATCCTTATTGTTCCGCACAGGCCATACTAACAACACGCATGTCAACAGTCACTGCCATTCAGGGCAGTGTATCAGCACGTATGTCAATCGTGCCAAAGCCCAAAGGAACCGAAACGCTTTGGAACTAATCCAGCTGATGCTGGGGAGCACTCTGTGCGTGGTATTTTGCTAGCCGGAGTTAAACCACGACATACTCGCAGATTATTTTCTGCCTGTTATTCCATGTTAGGTGGTAAAACAGCTTTAACATATTGGATTCTTTTTCTTCAGAACACCATTTCGGCGTTGCACTGGTCACCCCTTGTGAAAGATTTGATTGTATCCGGTGATGAAAAAGGCGTCATTGTTTGTTACTGGCACAACAGAAGTGACAGCCAGCAGTTCTTCCCAGAGCCTCGGACAGTTTTTTGTCTCACTTGTTCTCCTCACCATGAAAACCTGGTGGCAATTGGGTAAATGCACCTTATGTTTTGTTTTCCATTCTTCTGCAAGAACCTTATCGTGATGTTTTGCTAGGCAATTACAAGGTTATTTCTTTCTGGTTTTTGGTTGTTTGGTTTTTCTTTTTTTCTTCTGGTACACAGCAATTAAGAAATAACATTTAGATTTGGTGGACCTGCGAGACATAAAAATCCATAACAATGTAAAGGTCCGGGTTTGGTTTGAATCCTTGAAGTTTCTTTAACTGTTGGTTTTTAATTAGACTTCACTGGGGTTTGTCACATTATAGGTTACTTCATCTGAAGATAATTTCTTAGTTGCACTGGGCCTTTGTCGACTGCTGCAATTCCAGTCCTTTAGATATCCAAGACTGCTGAACAGAGCAGGAGCATGAAAGCCCTTCAGACATAATGATACAATTCTGGGGAAAAAGGGAAAAGTTTTCCTTTAAAAAAAAGCAACTGTGTTTTTTTTAAGTCTCTGAAAGCTCATTACTAATGAGTTAGTGTCATTCTTGAAGCCAAATGTACTGGTTGGACGTCCTGGAAAGGTGGCTGCAGCTACGCCAGTGCTGTACTGGAGCTCCCATTGACCGTTAGTCTGCTGATCCCACTGCTGATTCTGATTTGGCTTCTCTGTAGTGTGGAGAGAATGATCCTGGGACAGAGCTTGGGAATCGAGTCAGGTATTATTCCACAAGGATCCAAGAATTTCTTAATTAATTTAAGTCTCTGTTTCTAGCTACAAGGATGGGATGGTGGTTATCATTGATATCAGCAATTCTTCATCGACTAAGAGGCCATGATGATGAAATACATTGTCTGGCCTGGTGCCCTGTGCCTGGTGAAGAAAAGTTACCTGCTTGGCAAGATGAGTTCCAAGGTATGTTGAAATTATTAATAGTTTGTGAAGTGATTTTTAGTTCATGTAAATGCCCTAGAGAACTGAATTCCTGATTCATAGAAAGTCAGTAAGTAGCTAATCAAAGAGAACCGATAAGTTCAATTCACGTATGATCTGATACAGAGCAATGTATTTTCAGTTAATTTTCAGGAAGCTTTGAATTTTAAACTCTAATAACGTGAATTCAATGGTATTCAGTAGTTCCTTCAGAAGAAGGCAAAGTTACGAATGGGGAGCTGACACAGGACACCGCCACGAAGAAAGGCTGTTACCTGGCTTCAGGAAGCAAAGACCAGACCATACGGATATGGAGCTGTACTAGAGGCAGAAGTAAGTACAACTAGTACTGTGAGATAAATAGTAATAGTATGGTGGAAGAGTTCTTCTCTAACTGCAGCCTTCATTTACTAACGTGATAGTTTAAAGCTAGAGGAGTGTACTTAAAGCTTCAGATTCACAGGACTTCTTTTTCTCTCAGAGAATTCTGGTGTACTAGATCTAGGTGATTCCTCTTGGTTCCATAGGTGTAATGACTTTGAAGTTGCCACCCACAAAGAGAAGAGGTGGAGCTGTTGATCCCACTGTTAAAGAGCGCATTTGGCTGACTGTTCACTGGCCTTCTGGTCGTTCCACAGAAATCATATCCAGCTGTTTTGGGTAAGTAGGGCACACAGCAGCCTGGGTACTGTCACTGACTGCACATTCATTTATTGATCCTTAAGGAAGAACTGAGTTGGAAACATTGACACCCCCTTCCTCCTTGATTAATTGATTAAAATTAATTAAAAATGCACTAATGAGGCCACAGCTTGAATACTGTGTTCAGTTCTGGGCCTCTAACTTCAGCAAAGACCCTGAGGGGCTGGAGCATGTCCAGAGAAGGGAACAGAGCTGGGGAAAGGTCTGGAGCACAGTTCCTGGGGGGATTGGCTGAGTGAGCTGGGAGTGTTCAGCCTGGAGAAGAGGCTTAGAGAGACCTTATCGCTCCCTACAACTGCCTTAAAGGGGGGTGCAGAGAGGTTGGTTGGTCTTTTCTCCCAGGTGACAAGCAACAGGACAAGAGGAAAAGGCCTCAAGTTGGGCCAGGGGAGCTTTAGATTGGGTATTAGGGAAAATGTCCTCACCGACAGGGCTGTCAGGCATTGTAAGGCTGCCCAGGGAGGTGGTGGAGTCAGCATCCCTGGAGGGATTTAAAAGACATGTAGATGTGGCACTTGGGGTCATGGTTTAGTGGTAGACTTGGCAGTGTTGCGTTAATGGTTGGACTTGATGATCTTAAAGGTCTTCTCCAACCTAAGAGGTTCTATGATTCCTTCCTTCCTTGGCCTGAAAAGACAGGCCATGTGTTAAAGTGGGAGTTCAGACTTCTAGAAAACTACCATTTGTCCCGTAATTTGTCTGGTAATCTAACTGAATATCGACTGCTAATGGTACTAACTCCGTTTCTGCCCGTCTGCTGGGAGAAAATGGCATGGCAGGTTACGGCGTGGTCAGCTATGGAGATCATTTGTTGGGTGGTGTTTGCTGGGCGTGTATCTGTACAGAGCCTGTATTATTCTTTCGAAGCGAATAATGAAGTACTCACTAAATTTTGCAGGGGAGAACTGCTACTCTGGGATTTGACCCAATCTGGAAAACGCAAGTGGACTCTTCTAGGATCTTCAGAAGGACAAAACCACTCCCGTATTGTGTTCAATCTGAGTTCTGTAAAGCATCAAGACAAAGAGCTCCTTTTTTCCATTTCAATGGACAGAGATGTAAGAACCATTTATAAAATTAACATAAAAATAGAGAGGTACTTACCCAGTTTGACTGAGCAGGCCCCTTAAAGGGGCACAGATCTTCTCTTAAAGTGGGTTTATTGCAGCCTTTTGTAACATCAGTGCTTAAAATCTGTTCTTTTTACTTGTACAAATTATTTGTGTACATATTTTAGCTTTTGCCTTTTACAGGCAGAAGAGCATCTCCTGTTTTGACCTCAAAGAGGACCATAATATTAAAATATAGTAATTTTGTCCATTCCATTACAGTCTCCCAACCATTGCAGCCCCGACTGTGACATGTAATTCCCTGGGTGCAGATCACATACCTTGTCAAGCCTTGAATTTGACCCTTTGATTCCTCATCTCACTTACACTTCGTTTTTCCTTGTCATACCAGTCACTCTACATTTAACCATTCCTTCTTCCTTCCATAATCTTCAGGTGAAGTGCTGGGACCTGTCAACTCTCGACTGTAGCTGGACCATGCCCTCGCTTGGGGGATTTGTCTACAGTCTTGCCTTCTCCCCTGTGGACACAGGCTGTCTTGCCATCGGGGTCGGAGACAGCATGATCCGGGTGTGGAATACTTTGTCCATGAGCAATATTTATGATGTTAAAACCTTCTGGCAAAGCATAAAGTCCAAGGTTACAGCAGTAAGTGTGCTTTTGATGCCTTTTTTTTTTTTCCCCTTTGTATCTTTTCACTACCATTTTTTTCTTTCAGGAACTCTGAAGAACATTTTTCCCAACTAAAAATATATGAAGCCAAGTTGTTCCTTTTGTTCTGGATTCTGTGGGTATAAAATATATTTTAGAAGCTAGCAACAATTTTTTAGGTGTTTTTACAACGCCAGGTGCTTGCATTAGGGTTGCAGTAGTGAAAATCAGCTGAAGTCCAGCTGGCTGTGACATTACTTTTTCACTTTTATCCTCCTTTGTGATCCGTCCTTGCTTCATCCATGGTTGCCCTTGCTCTGCTGGGAAGTTTGATACACACAAAATCCAGCATGGATGTCTTCAGCTTGTGTTAGACCAGCAGCTGGCCAGAGGCCAGTAAAATGTGGTAGTTACTCCTGTTCACACCAGAAGTTTTCTCACCATGCTCCCATATTCTCCATTTCTGTTCGTAATGTAGTTGTCAAATAACATTTTAATGATTTTAGTCCCTTTCATTTTATCCCACTGTAGTTGGTAAGGGAGTGCCTTCCATACTCAGTGGAGTGATCGAATAAGTGGCTGTAGTTGGAAGGGTGGGTATAAGGGATGGTGCAGGCTCATCAGTTTCAATGTTTTCCTTTTGTTTATTATTTAGAAATAAGGTGTCTGTAGCTCATGTCATTATGAGTCTCTGTTCTGCTTGCAGTTATCCTGGCATCCAACTAAGGAAGGCTGCTTGGCTTTTGGAACAGATGATGGAAAAGTTGGCATATTTGACACCTTCCCTGGCAGGTAAGAAAGTAGCTTTCAAATTCACTGGTGTCAGATTCTGCTGGTGTGTTCCCGTGCAGAGGTGATGTGGCCTTGCCTGAGGCATATCCTTACTGTTAGACAAGAGCAGTATTACATTAAAACTAGTCAAACAGTTGGATTTTCAGTGCATCTTTTCATCTCTTGATTATGTCTGGTAGCTTCTAAGGTAACCTTTACTTAAGGTAAACTTAAAATTGCATGACCAGAGATCACCTGTGGGAGGACAGCAGTCAAGGAAAACTAGCCAGAAAGGCATTTTCAGAGAATGCAGAGTAATGTGCAGGTGAGGGTCATCAGGGACGGCGTTGTTATGGTTTTAGTAGTCTCCTTCAGGAGATGTTACAGAAGGCTTGGCTTTAGTATGTTAAAGCACCTTTTCACTGCTGGAAATCAGTCACTTTGATTTATTTTTTTTATTTCCCTTTGCTGAAATCTGACTGCCCCTGCTTCCTTGTCTCCCTGCCCAGTGCTAAGAATAAGCCACCTCAGATCTCCAGTACGTACCACAAGAAGACTGTGTACACGTTAGCCTGGGGGCCTCCAACTCCTCCTCTGTCCTTCGGTGAGTCTTGCAGTGCCTTACCACGGAGCAGAACACTTGAGCAGAGCACACGGGCACCGTGAGTCGGTATGCCCTCCCTTCTTAGGAAGAAGAGCCCCGTTTTTTGGTAGCTATCCTTTCTAGCAGCTAAGAATGCATTCTGCTTGAGGAATTGTAATAGTTTTGCAAGGGAGCAAAACCATCTCTTCTAGTTTTTGAATTCTAGTGGCTTTGGGGAATAGGTGGGAGTGGCACACCACACCTCTGCTTACTTCAGGGCCTTACGGACCAGTAACTGCACGGGCTTCCTGCAGTAACTGCGTCACAGCGGTTGCGGGTTCCTTAGCCCCTTAACTAAACAGAACAGCTCCATCAGCTCTTCTTACACAGACCTTTTTAAGGACCAAACTTTAAAGGGAATTTTAATGCTTGCAGTGATTGTGCTACCCTCTCAGAGGATTGTATTTGAGAATTTCTTGCTGCCAGATCACAGGCAACTGAAGCATGTATGCAGCCTTTTAGAATCATGTCGTGGTTTACAGTGGGGTTGATTACTTTGGGGAAGACTGAGGAAGAACAAAGTATATTTAGCTTTTTTCCTCTGTTGGCTAGGAGGAGAAGGTGAACAGCCCTCTGTAAGTTTATATAGTTGTGCTGGAGAAGGTATTGTTTTTCAACACAACCCTTGGAACCTTAATGGAGAGGCAAATGACATCAACACAGTCATCCGAGACACTAATTCAATCAAAGTGAGTATGATCTTGAGGGCTTTTTACGGATTTGTGGTAACTATGTCATAGTTTCTATGGCCTTGTAGGTTTCTGATTTTACCTTCATGATTTATCCGTAACAAATAAATATTTGAAACCCACAGTTTCCACAGATGAACTTCAGAGATGCTGACTCAAATTATTTAACCAGTTTATGTGTTTAACTCTGAAAAGAGGTCTTTTTTTTCCTCAGTGTCAACCTGGCACATATGTTCCTGGCATCAGAATTTTCTGCTGTGTAATTTACTTAACCAGAAAAGTTAAATTGAACTATAAAATCTGGTTTTATAGTTCTATGTGGCTGTTTAATCAGTTCAGATGGAGCTTTCTGATTTCAAAGCACTTGAAGTAATGCCCTGAGTAATGTCAGAGCTTAGGTCACGTGGTGGGCATGCATGAGTTACCTACCTCAACTTCTCTAGCTCTCGTTTCAAACGTTAACTTTTTACAATACGTTTTGCAGTAAAGGCAGTCTGGATTTTGCAGGAGTCTGTTTCCATTTACGCTGCAGCTGATGCAGAGCGGTTGGTGATAACTGACCATAACATCTTCTCAAGTACGAGCAGTCATTTCTTAGTTGAAAGTACAAAATAAGCAAAGTGGGTTAGATGTGGATTTTTATCAGCAGGGTTTTGGCCTCCTTTGGTAGAGGTCGGTTAAGAAACTGATGTCACAGGCAATGAAAGGATTATTTTTAGGTGTCTAAATTGAAAACTGTAAGTAGCTTTCATCTGAATTAGGAAGAATATAAATACATACAAGTAAACTTTGATTTCTTTTGAAATATGATAGAATTTGCTTGCAATGTCTGGGGCTTTCCAAGGAGCGTAAGGAGATCAAGCATCAAGGTCCTACTGGCGTCCGACAAGCTTCCTTTGAGGCATTTCACTGAGATAAAAATAATCACTGGTTCTTGCATCTGTTCGTTCAGTCTTTCTTAACTGCTGACGCTTATGTCACTTCTAAAAAGCAATGGACCCTTCTGTGACTTTCATTAATTGCAACTGTCCAGTTGCCAGTCTTTGGTGAACGTATACGAGAGAGATGTAAGAGTTTTTGGCATGAGTTGTGTCTTCTCTCTACAGCACAAACTGCCTGCGCGTACAGAGGTCAGCTGGAAACCAGATGGCAAGCTCTTGGCTCTTGGCAACGAAGATGGGTATGTTTCCCTTGTAGGTTACGGTGGGATACGTGCTGACCTTGACTGGAGTCACCATAGAGAAGCAGAAGGGCTTTCGGTTGCCCTGGTTTGTCTCTGCTCTTTCATGGCCAGTGCGTTTGTGATGACACG
>NW_010257680.1:7476-14680 GCF_000690775.1 Eurypyga helias
GGTTTAGCTGCTCTTGGCACGGAGGATCCATATCATCATGTTAAAGTATTTTTCAAGGATCCACTCATGGTTGAAACGCACTTTTGCTGATGTACTAAACAAGGGTTTGAGTTGAATCCAGAGAAGAAAGATTCGTGTAGTTACTCTGTTTCATGTTCTGTAGTTCTGTTCATGCAGGAAAGCAAAAAAAAGTCCCCTTTCACTGACTGGAATTCTTGCACTGTTGTTCTTACGTTTCAGCTCAATTGAAATATTTCAGGCGCCAAACCTGAAGTTGCTCTGCACTATCCAGCAGCATCATAAGCTGATTAACGCTATTCGTTGGCATCACGAGCACGGGAGCCAGCCAGAGCTGAGCTACTTGATAGCTTCAGGCTCAATCAATGCCACTATTTACGTGCATAACCTGAAGAGCTATATTCCAAGTCTTGGCGTCTTGTTTTGGTTTACTCCTGGTTTGTCTTGCTGGCCATATGTGATCCTTTTCTTTTTTTCTTTCAGAAAGCACTTCAGAGAATCCTTTAACAATAACTGAGCCTTTTCGAACTCTGGCTGGGCACACAGCTAAAATCACAAGTCTTTCCTGGAGCCCCCACCATGAGGGAAGATTGGTTTCTGCTTGCTATGATGGCACTGCACAGGTATTGTTCCACAGCCACTCAGAGCTGTATTTTAGTTTCAAATCATCCATTCTACAGTGTGTCAGAACCACGCTGTCTAAACAGAAAAGCTGCTTTTGTGAGATAACCTACGGATGTGCTGCCAATTCACCCTCCTCTGGACACCTGATATGCAGGTGTCTGTATGTTTGAGACTTGCTAATTGATATGTAAGTCCATTACTGGTTTTGTATTAGCATTTCTGGATCCTTAAGATGTTATGTAGCAAGGCAAACAAAGGGAACACTGAATTTTCTCCATTTGCATGTTGGTATTTGAAATACCCATGCAAATGCCCTAAAAGAGAAGCTCCTTCAAGTGCAAATCACTGAAGGGAAAACAGAGACTATTAGGGGAAGATGAGACTTTCTCAGTAATGGTATTTCTTTCTTGTTCATAAGGTATGGGATGTTCTGAAGGAAGAGCCACTCTGCAACTACCGAGGGCACCAGGGCCGGCTACTGAGTGTCCAGTGGTCGCCAGTGGATTCAGATTCTATTTATACAGGAGCAGATGATTTTTCTGTTCACAAATGGCAGATCTCAAAACAGGAGCACACACGGCCTCCTCAGGGTAACTATATTCAAACACAAGATCCTTTCCTGAAGGTGATGTTGGAGCTGGGAAATAGAGGGTTGAAGTGGTATGTGAAGTTCTTAGGCTGAATTCCAAATCTGCCTGCTGCATCTTCAGGAATAAACTGTGTCTAGGTCTAAATGGAGTTGTGTCCATATTTGGAAAGTAAATGTTGATCTTGAGACAGACAACTAATACGCTAAAAATCTCTGCAGATAATATCAGGGTAACTTTTGCAATCTTTTACAGGCAAAAAAAGTATAGAATTGGAGAAAAAAAGAAGTATGCAACCGAAAGTCAAAACCAAGAAGAAGAAAAAGCCTGCAGGAAAGAGTCCAGCCAAGCAGGATCTAAGTGATGCCATGAATGGAGAGGAGAGCACGAAGGAAATCTTGCTGGAGGAAAATGGCGTGTCGGACCGAGAAGGAGAGAAAGCAGCTCAGGAGGCAAAGTTGCCTGATAAAGTCTATGTGGCTGGTAAGAATGAAATCATCTTACTTCAGTGGTTCCCAGACTGTTTAGCCCTCAGAGCATCACCACATTCAGTATTTTCATGCAGATTTTCTCATAATACGGTTTTGTTGAAACAGTCCCCTTGAAGGAAATGCGGTTCTGGAATGCCTGTCATAATTTTCTAAACTAGTTTGGGACTAATTGTCTTCAAATAAGAAGATTCTGGCCTAAAGAACAAAGTTACTGTATTTGGCTTAAAAGAATGTCTTTTTTGGTCAATGTTGCCTTCTGGTGATAAATCTTAAAATACTGGTGGATCTTAGTGTCTGTTGACACCTTACTTAGCTTTCTGATGGTTCGGTAGTGTTTTCTTGATGTTTCCTTTCCCTAAAAAGCTGTTCAGTTCTCTGGCAAAGCAAAGCTTGTTTTCTGTGTATTTCAGGGTTAATGTCATAGAATGTGACTATGTGAAGTATTCTGCTCTGGGCTTTTCCATGTGTTGTTCTTTGGTTTTTTAATCCCTTTTGTAATCACTTAACTCCACAGTGTCCAAGGATACATCTTCATCTGCATATGATTATTCTTCGTTCAGCTTGCCAAAGCCTTTTGTGACCCAGAAAGCCATTCCTGTGAAGAAGGATCCACCAAAAGAGCAACCAAGTCAGTGAACTTTCAGCAGTCCTGCAGAGTTCCTCATTCTAAGCGTCGGTTTGGCCGCAGCTTCCCTTCCTAATGTGACACCAAATAAGTGCCAGAGAAAGAAGAGCATGCTTTTAAAATCTTTTAAACATTTTAAGTTGCTGCTTTTATTTTCCCTGCTTGTCAGGTCTATTGAGTAGTTGTTCAGTGTGAGCTTAGATACTGCCTTTCAGTTGCTAGTTTCATTCCAGACGAGATGGGCAGAAAAATGTGCCAAGTGCTCAGTATTCAGAAGTCAGAGTTGGCACTTGAGCATCTGGGGTTTGTTTTCCTGTGAGGAATAGGGGGGTTTGGAACACGTTGGAGTTCTGCTGTAGGAGACTCTTGGAATTGTGCAGCAGCGACTAAAATGTGTCTGATTTTTCAGCTCCTGATGCCTCTCTGAAGAAGAGGAAGCCTCGTTCTATTCTACCCTTCAGCACCATCATGGATCACAGATCAAAAGATGAATTGCATCAGGACTGCTTGAGGCTGGCTGCCTGTCTGAAAACCAAAGGTGTGGGTCTAAAACTAAAATACCAAAGAGGGTGGGTACTCTAAAGTATTTAGAAGGATGCGTCTGTGATGCTGACCACTAGGCATTGTCTTTTTTTAAATCCCTACCTTTATCGAAGTCTGGCTAGTGGTGTCTCTTCCCTACCTTCTCATGCAGTGTTTCACCCCTCTCTGGCCGCACCAGACAGGTTTTGAGTAGGGTCCTGTGGAGGTAGGATTGAATTGCCTGCGTACATGCAAAGCCTTGTTCAGCCTCAGAAGTCCGATATGGGCAGGAGAAAATGAGCCATGAGGGAGATGTTTGTGTCCGCACAGCATTGCCCTTCAGAGCGTGCAAAGCAATGCGCTGTGTTGGATTCAGAATAAACGTGGTCCTTCAGACCAAAGTCAGGTGTAAGTTCTAAGTGTTGGTCTGCAGATTGTTAAATCTGTTATACAGGAAAGAAGGTAGAAGACACAAATATTTGCCAGCAGTTGAATATTCATTCTTTTAATCTGGTTTAGATAATGAAGATGAGTCCCCTGACCTCAAGGATTGCATCCACCTGGGGCTGTTCACAGACAGGGCTTCTCTGCACAAGATGATTGATGTGGAGGGTAAGTGGAATCGTGAACCCACGTGGACAACTGTCCATTGTAACTGTTACAGTCAAGGAGAAGGGAAATTGGGGAAAATGCTTGAATTTTCTGTACAGTGAAGTGAAGTGTAGTTTAAGAATGCATGTCTGTGTGAAAAGACAGATTTTTCCCAAATAGTTTTCACGTCTCTCAGATTTCAACCTGCAATACCTTAAGCTGGAATATTCTCACTTTTGCTGAGGTATTTTACTATGGCAAATAATGCAAATGCACTCGTGCTGATGGGGGGGTGTTTGCTTCCAACAGGAAAACATCACTTGGAGAATGGGCATCCAGAGCTCTTTCAGCAGCTCATGTTGTGGAAAGGAGATATGAAGGGTGTCCTCCAGGCAGCTGCTGAGAGAGGAGAGCTCACAGACCAGCTGGTAGCGATCTCGCCCATGGGTACGTTCGTTCTTGTAACGGGAGACGCTGCCAAGGGTAGCCTCGTGCTGATTGTTCTGGGTTGGAGACTCAGGATTGTTCCAGCCTGGAAGGGAGTTGCTTCTCTAACTGCCTGATAACAAAAATCTAACACCAAACATAGCCTGCTCGTCAGGAAGAACTGGATGTTTCCACAAGCATCCTTAGGGTTGGGATAGCAGGAAATAGTGCTTTCCTTTGGGACCTCTTGAAGGAGCAGGCCCATCCTTCCAAGCGCAGAGTCGGTACTTGGAAAGGTGTAACAGTCCTTCCGGCCTGCTGCTGGTTTAACCAAGCTTTTCGGGTGTTTTACTGGCAGGGAAGTCCCACAGTCGTGTTTCATTGCCTCAGCGATTTGTGTTAGGAGGGATAAGAAAAAGAAACCAATCTGGGGCAGAGAAGATGCTCATATTGATGAAACCAGTGATGATGTCATCCCACAGGAATTCTTCCACTTATAAAACTCCTGCCTCCAATCGTACTGTCTTCTCTTTTGCAGTTGGCTATCAGGCCTGGGTCTGGACAGTAGAAGCCTTTGCGAAGCAGCTGTGTTTTCAGGAGCAGTATGTGAAGGCTGCCTCCCACCTCCTGTCCATCCATAAAGTGTACGAGGCTATCGAGCTCCTGAAAGTGAACCAGTTTTACAGGTTGCTGTACATTTAGTTTAGAATTTACTGTTGTTTTCTGGTGGGGTGGATTTGTTTGACATTTTGGTCCTGAGGTACTGACGTACTGTCTTACCAGCACTGTGGAAGCTGCAAGAGAGTATTTACAGAGAACTAATTAACTCTGCATAGAAGTATGATGTAAAAACCCCACTTTTTACCCACTGGTGCTCTGTATTGATGCTTAAGACATGATAATTGAAAAATAAGAGAATTAAATACATAATTCTTGTTTGAGATGAGAAGGTTTTCTGTAGAATATTCCCTATGGTCGATTCTGCAGCCAGACATGGTATTGGTGGGGTTTGGGTTCCTCTCACTGTTGGGTACTTCTAAAACGGGAGGTGGGATCTCAGATTTAATGGCACTGGTTGAGACAAATTTTCTTCCTTGTTCTGGGCTGTAAAATACTGGATGCAGTTTCTTTTTAAATGCAAGAAACCCCCCCCCATGAAAAGAGAAAGTAGGTGTTTTGGTAGAGAGTCAATGAAGTTCTCTATCTGTTTCCCCTGTGTGCATTAGGGAAGCAGTTGTCATTGCTAAGGCCAGGTTGCGTCCAGAAGATCCAATTCTGAGGGATCTCTACACCAGCTGGGCTGCTCTGTTAGAGAAAGATGGCCATTATTCCATGGCTGCCAAATGGTGAGTGTCGCTGGGAAGAAGGCAGGATTCGTTCCATGCCTGAAACGAAGAAGGTTCTTGGTTTTGTAGCAGCTGAAATCTGTTCACTGGTCTGGGAATTACCTGTCTGCAGTGCTTTCAGAGCCTGATCTCAGTAGAGTCCCTCCAGCGTGGGTGGGAAAAGAAGCTCCAGAGGGCAGCTCAGAGCAGAAGGTCCAAATGCCAGACTGCAGTGGAGTCTTTCCAGACATTACTTGGAAGTCCTTGAAAACTAGTCCAGCAAGGCGAAGATTAGGGTGTACATGAAAGGACTGTGTGATGATTCCATCCGTTCCACTGGAGATGTGAAGTGCAGCAGTTCAGTCCGAGTTTCTTGAGGCCTTAGCTAATACTCGGATCACCGGGCTCTCCTCCTCCGACCAGTGTTTTGCACTTGTGACTTCCAAAATTGCTACCAATGCTTGCCGTGTTGTGGCCGGAACAGTGTACTTGGCATGATGCCGATTTCAGTTCTGGCATTTTTGGGAGTGTTCCTGCCTGTCAAAGGATTCGGAGGAAATCCAGAGAGATGCAGTACGGATTAACTGCTGCCTGTAAGCTTTGCCTCTCGAATCTGTTCCTCACCAAGCCGTGCAGGGTGTGCGCACCACCCGAGGTTTCAGTCCAGATGATTAGGCTGTGTGACTTTCCCTTTGTAGCCTTGCATCAGGTCAGGTGCCATGTGTCTGTAGTAACCCTTGATAAGGCAAGGTGATTAGAGCTCCCAGAACCTCTGGAAAATACAGGTTTATCTTCCTTCGTATGTTTGTGCTACGACACATTTGTGCTGCAGCGCTGCAATGCAGCTTTAAAACAGTACCTTAGTCCTAATCAAGTTGACTTTCTTTGCTCTCTTTTCAGTTATTTGGGGGCTTCTTCACCCTATGATGCAGTTAAGGTGTTGGCAAAGAAGGGCGACGTGACGTCCCTTAGAACTGCTGCTGAGCTCGCGCTGGTATCTGGAGAGGAGGCCTTGTCCGCAACCTTGTCTTTCAGATGTGCCCAAGACCTGCTGCTGTCCAGGAACTGGGTGGGAGCTCAGGAAGTCCTTCGGCAGCATAAAACACTCTTTGTGAGTCTGGTCATTTCCTTTCTGCTTTCTTCAGCGCTGTCCCTCTCCCGTTTAACTTGGCACTTCCCACCTGAACAGCTCACAGGCAGTCCTGAGCTGCGTTTGCCTCAGTAGTTCTCTGGACGTTTATCGCAGTGACCCTGTGAAAAAGCACGTGCCTCTGCAGAGGCCAAGGTTGGCTCACGGTGGGGAGGCATGTGGGCTCTGTGCTTCTCAGTTTTATGAGAGGTAGTTGAGAAAAGTGGGGGTTTTAAGGATGTAATACTGATCATAAGAAGAAAGAAGTGAAGGAAAGTATTTGCTGTTTTCATTAAAGGAGCAAACGTACTCACTGTAAGTCTGTCTCCAGGAGAGAAACTCCATGGGGACGGAGAGCCTGGCTTGTTCCGAGGTTCCCTGAGGCTGTCAGCATTGTTCTTTGGTAGCTGCAGGAACAATCCATCACCAAGGAGCTGCTAATAGCCATGATGCTCTTAAATCTGCCCACCTGCTGTGTCAGTCAGAGATTGGTTTTCTTTCAGCGGCAGCTCAGTGCTCCTTTTTTTTTTTTTCCTCTTGTTAAAGGGACAAAGACTTGTTTTCTGCCTTAACGAACTGCTTTGCAAGTGTCTCAGTGAAAGAAATCCCTGTCACCGAAAGAGCCCCGTGCCTCCCTGTTACCACAGCTGGGAACTGAACAGAGAGGCCTCGTTTTTTGACATGGTGATAGAAGTGTGGCAGAATGCACTAGGCATGGGCACCCCTGAACAAGCTGCTTGTGCATGGGAACAGCTGCGCAGTGTTGAGCATCCTCCTTCCACCAGCAACACACACCCAAAGCAGGTAAATGGATTTGGCTTGAACACACACGGAGCCTTACTGTGGTTTTGTGCTGAACAGCTGGG
>NW_010257680.1:14711-26577 GCF_000690775.1 Eurypyga helias
AAATATCCTGGAGTTCAGAAGGCGTGATGGTGGGCTGGTGCTCCTGCAGCTCTCCCCTCTGACCGCAGTGAGTCACTGACCTTTGGTGTGCTCCCACGTCTCATCTGTTTAGCAGGACACGTGCAAGCACAGCTGCGGATTTCACAGCTGTAAGACATGTAAAAGTGCCCTCTCTCGCGCGTGAAGGAGACCATGGAAATTGCACTGTTGTTAAAATCGCTTCAGGTCCTGTGCTCCTGGGCTTTTCCACAGTGCCCATGGGCCGCGAGTAATTCACACGTTGCAGTAAAACCACTAATCATGCTCTCTGGTTCCTGTAGGTGCTTTTCCATGTCTCCCATGACCTGACCCTCGCAGCCCTGAGCTATCAGGCCGCTGCCTGGGATGAGGCAGTGCGAAGTATTCTTGGAGCTGTGACCCGCAGTTACGACGCTGGGAACTTCACCTTGATGCAAGAGATTTGCAGCAGCATCCTTCCTGAAGGCAAGTCTCTCCTCGCGTCTCCTGGCGCTGACGTAGAGGGGGGATCTTCCCTGTGAGCACAGCTAGGTGTCCTTGGAATTACTAGCCATAATCATGTTTGGAAGAAGCAAGGCATACCCATCCATATGGAAAGCTGTGGAATTTGGCTAGTGCAAGGGCTGTTGGGTGATTAAAATTCCCAGCTATGGAAGGAAGTTCAGCAGTGTCAGCTGGTGTGGGTGATGCAGGGAACGGAGCACATTCTGTTCTGCGAGGGAGATGGGGACACTGGAGAGCTGCGTGCATCTCCTAGTTACAGATCACTCCGAGCTGCCCTTCCCTTCATCCTCCGCAGAGCATGCAGCGTGTTTATTCTGCAGCTCTTGATGATGGAATATCCTTATGTGCAGCTTGGGTCCAAGGAAGTTTGCTCTAGGTGGTAAGAACACGCAGTCTCATGCTAGCTAGAACAGAGCGTTGGTTTAAAAAGGTGCCAAGAACGTCTGCCTTGGCTCTTCTGCTTCCTGCACCACTGCGAGCAGCTGAGTCAGTCTGGTTTGGGTCGCCAGGGCAGCTGTTCATTTACCAGATCTAGTCCTTCCCTTTGGAAGTCTCTCTCAGCTCTTTGTACTGGTTTTGTGTTTAGGCTGTGAGAACCTGAGACGCAAACTGGACAACACGAGCGCTCAGAGCATGGACGCCTGCAGAAGTTTAGAGGGCTTTGTGGCGTACAGACTGCTGTATGACCTGTGGTGGAACCCACCCCCAGACTCCCTTCTCTTGCAAAAGGCCGTTTGGGATCCTGTGCCGTGTCCCAGTGAGCAGACAGCGGAGCAGAGTTACGTTTCAGGTCACTCCTCCCCTGAGGAAGCTCCTGGTCACAGTGCAGCTGAGGCGGATGCAGGCCTCGGCGGTACCGTGGGAGTTCGTAGGGGTGAGACGGGCGGTGACTCAGGAACCAGCTCGGTGGATCTGGCAGACCGACAGGCAAAACTGAGGATCTGCCACGTGCTGCTTTCCGATGAGATTGCTGCTTTACAGAACACCCAGAGGGATATAGCTGAGGTCCAGCAGGTTTTAGCAGATATGATCCGCCAGCACCAGCAGCAGAGGAACAGTCTCCAGGAAGACACAAATGGAAGCAGCCAGGAAAGCAACCCGCAGCAGAGTTCAGAGACTGACTGGGACAACCCGGGCTCTGACGGCGCCCGGATGAATTGGTAAGCTTCCGAACGTGCACGAGTGGATTGAAAAGCGTTGCTTTTTTTGGGTGGTGTTGCAGCAAAGTTCTTGTTTAGCTCAGATTGCCTCTAAATCTCAAGCTTGTCACTCGTACACTTCAACAGACAGCTCAGAAGCCTTGCATTTCCCTGGGGCTGAACTACCATAAACTTAGGACAGCTGAGTAACTTTCTGATCCATGGTGGGCATGGTGAACCAAGAGGGCAGCTTGGGAAAGGACAAACCTGGTCTCAGAGGTCTGTCTCTTCGTTGAACAGTCATCTGGGACTTGGGCAAGAACGAGCTGGAGGTTGTAACACTTGTCCAGCTCTTTCTGTGCCCCTGGTACAGGAGGGAGGCTACGCAGTCTGTTGGCCAAAACAGGTACTCACACCACCTGCTCTTTTCCTGACAGTCAAGTGCAAGTCAAGGAACCGATTACGCTCCCTAAGCTAACGAAGCAGCTCCTGAAAGCAAAGCAGAAACTAGCAGAATTTCCAGACAATGTAAAGGTAAGTGTTCAGAAGGGGCATTGAGGTTCAGAAAAAAAGAGAAAATTGGCAGATGGCATCAGGCTGATGTCTGTGTTTGAAGCGTAACTTTCTCCATGCAGTGGGAGAATGTCGGTAGAGCATGGGAGAACTCCATGGGATATTCTGTCTGAGCCTCCTCCATGCATTTTAGAAGTAATCCCTCGCCACTTAGAACTAGGCATGCAAAAATACGTTTTGCTAGACAGTGACTTCAGGAATTTCACGTATGAAACGGCCCTTATAGATTAGGAGCTGTAGAAACTACACCCCGCGTGTTGGCAAACAGTTCCTGACCCGTCTCATCCCCTCTGTTCTCTAGTCTGATAGAACCAAAAGTAGTTGCGGTGAATGTGCAAGAGGGGGCAAACATGAGCTAATGCAGGGGAAGAAGAGGAAAATAGGCACCTGACTCGAGCCTGTGTCCCAAAGACACTGAAAAGCAGTGTCTTCAGAGCTGAATGTGTTGTAGCTGACCAGTTCTAACAAAAAGTAGATTTCATCCCAGTTTCCTCTTTCTGCAGGTCTTCCCGTTCCCAGATGTGCTGGAGTGCTGCCTTGTGCTCCTTCACATTGGAGCCCAGTGCCCTCCTGAACTACACGAACAGGCACTGGATCTCCTTCGGAAACACGGCAGCGCTCATGTTTATGAAAAGGCTGGCAGGAGGTTCCTGACATGACATTTGAGACCCAGCTCTCTCCCTTGAGCTGCCTCCAGCTACTTAACACCAAGGCTGTCTGTTCTTCAAGCGGAGGCTTGTGTCTGTGGCCATGGTTACTGACGATTGCTCTTTTGATTAAAGCTATAAAACCAGGTTTATGCACAGACTCACTTGTGGGCATCAGCTACTACTACACTACCCCAGGAGACGGTGTCAGGAAAAGCGGTAGGTGGTGGCCTTAAGTGCATACGGGAGTTCTGTATAGGCTTTTTATTTGTTGGAAGTTATGGCAGTGAAAGCTCTTGGCATTTCCATGTAGGAGAAACAGATTTGAGCAGCTTGTATCGGTCTTTCTGCAGAGGAGGAATAGTAGCTGCCCTCAGGAAAAGGAATGGGTTCTGTAAGCAAACTAATCCTTAAGCTAGTATTGTTCTTCAAAAGCAGTGTGAGTTTATTTTCCCTCCTTTAAATAAAGGCTTCTACCACCAGAGAATGGCATTTGATTTGATTGATAATGATTTCTGTCCATCAGGGGTAATTGCATAAAAGGTAAGTGGGTTTTTTGTTAAAGGTCAGTCAGACTGAGCAGAGGAAACGAGTGTGTGCTGTGACTTCGCGCTGCGTGGTGGAGCCACCTGTGCGCTATGAAAGGGAGGGCAAGATCTTTCCTATTTGATTCCAGCTCAGTTAGCAAGACATGAGGGATTTCCCCAGGAAAGAGAAGTGCTAGTCCCTGCTCTGGCACCATCCATACCTAAAGGTTTGTCTGTCTTCAGAGCAAAACTAACTCTTCCTTGGAAGAGGAGAAGGCTGCGAAAGCCTTAGTGAACAGAGCACCCGTCTTGGCAAATTGCAGAGGTCTCTAAATGCAGCAGCAAAGTTCATGGTAGGATGGGGTGGGGCGTGAATTTAGAAGTACAACAATGGTCACTGCTTAAGAAAGTAGGGATGGATTTCCTGCATCAAGATCTGCTCCAGATCCTCCCAGCCAGAACGCACGCGTGACAGTGACCGATCCCCTGCTCCAAGGCGAGTGAAGCATCCCGGCCACCTGAAGAGCCGCAGGGGAATGCCAGGGGTTACACCCCAAGATCCTCCCGGAGCTGCGGTCACCTGGTAACCCGCTGCCACCAACTTACCCGATTCTGTGCAAAGTCCTTGAAAACCAGGAGGGGGAGCTACTGCTTAAGCTACAGCCTTGCCAGACTCTGGGAACCCCTGGGGTTCGGCTGAAGCAGGAAAACCACGCGGGACAGAGGGGCCAAATGGATTAACCGCTTGAAGTGGCGACGCCGTGCAGAAAGCATGCACCACAGCGCTGCCAGCCCTGCCGAGAGGAGCAGAAGGAGAACACGGAAGAGATTTTAAGCTCAGCTACGGGACAGTAAGCTCAAAAGCAGATTTTACTACCCCAGTAGCACATGATAAAACAGTAAGAGAAGACAGAAATTTGTGCATCTTCCCGTTGCGCATGTATTGCTTGAATACAGATTCCAAAGCCTGAACTTTGGGAATTCTAGTGCTCACTGGAAAATCCAAAACAAGGCCTGGGTTAAAAAAAAAAAAAAAAAATTTACAAAAATTAAAACCAAGTAGTATTTACAAGCATTTTAAATATCAGCTCTAAGCCTCAGCTCCTCCTGCCGGATTGCTTAAACTTGTTTAAAATGCAAGACAACATCTTACAATCTTAAGTTTGATGTGTTGGCTTTTTTTGGTTTGGTTTTGGAGAAGTGTCATTGCAGAGCTGTTGTAGGAAAGAGGATCCTATAGCTCCCTTTTCAACAGTCGGAATCCCGAGCTATTCTCCTGTCCTCTGGGGACTTTTCAGATGTTTACAGGGAAGAGAAATGGAGCTGGTTCTGTCAGCTGTGGAGCATACAGTAAAATGAGGGGCTGGAGAGAAGGGAGAAGAGGAACACACATTTATCCAGCTATGAACTGCTTGTGGCAACGAGAATGAAATCTGTAGGTTAAGGTGAAGAAGACTGAAGTCAGAATACTGGTCCAATGCCCTGTCAAAAGGTCCTCGAGCAGAGGTGAACTTGTAGGGTCCCAACCTATTTCCAGAACAGTTTATTAATACCCCTGAGAACTAAGCTGAGGCACACCGTGGGTCAAGCCTGTGCCGTACAGGATTAGAAACTACCGCGAGCTGACCAAATCAGCTCCAGGAATCCATTCCCATCGTTGTAAAGCAAAGCTCTGAAGGTTTTCATCTGCAAGGATCATTTTTAATGCCGTCCGTTCCCAAACCTCTGCAGTGATCAAAGGGAGCAATTTCCACAGAGTACGCAAAGATAAAATAAGCAGAACATGAGGTGAAGCAGTCACCCTCACAACATGCAGGAGGTTTAAAATAAGCTTTATAAAGCACAATTTCAAATGGGTGTGCATGTCTGTGTCCGCTTTCACTGGATTTCCAGACCCTTAGCTCTACGGAATCGTCTACCGTTACATCTTCCTTGCAGATTCTGTACAGTATAAAGAGGAAAAAAACAGAAGTATACACAGTGGGTTCTGTCTTTTGCCCTTGGTATTAAAAAGATGGCAAACCACAAATGCTGGCATTAGGAATTCAGTCAGTCAACTCTTGTGGGTTTCAAATGAAGGTGCAGCTCCTCAGCAAAACTGCAGGCCATCTGCAGGCTGTATACTGTAGAGGCCTTTTATTGGAGACACTATTAGGGAAAATGGTTGAGAACAGCAGCTGCCAATATGGTAACCACGCTGTGCTGAAGGTACCGCTTATCACGGCTGCATGTTGTTGATAATAGCCAAAATGCTCATTTTCTCCTGTGCCGAGTCCACATCTTCATTTTGTTTCTGAGCCACTCCTGTCCCAAGGCCGTACAGCCGCCCACAATACTTTGCATCATCAATTGTATCCTCAAAAAACAACTGCAGAATAAAAAACAAAGGAAGAAACAAGTATTATTTAATCCTGCCTCTCCATCAGAAAGCACCTAATGCGAATGAAACGGCTCAGTTGGATACAGACACCTCCAAGACGCAGCGTGGGAATTAAACACATAAAAGAGGAGTAAACAGAAGCGTGTGCCAGTAGCAACAATTCCCATTACCGGCAGTTTGAAGTGTGATGGCCAAAAGGCTCAAAAAAACCCCAAAACAAAGAACATATTGCGCATGTTGACGTTTATGGATCGCAGCTGGGGAAGGAAGAACCACAGAGAACACTGCAGTACCTCTTTCATTCTGAAGAACGCCATTCCTGTGAGAAGAGAGTCTGATCCTGCCTGGTGTTGCCGTCCAATTCGCTGCAAATCCAGCTGATCTGCCACTTCCTGAAGGCCGCCCTGCAATGAGAACAGAACACGTTTTGCTCTGGAAGATCACCTCTTAGCAAAACCGCTACGTTTCTCCAAAACGTGAGGGCAAACGCTGGCTACGACGCATCGATGCGGATTCCAGCAGGACACGCACACCAGCCGTGAGTGAAACGCAGGTAAATACTCTTCAAGAGTGCATAAATACCCTCCTCAGATTTTGGTACCTTGCTTTCCTGCTGCAGATACTGGAGATGACTGTGGGTACGGCCACAGGTTACAAATGCTGGACCTTTGCCTCCCTTTCCTCAAGCAAGGCTGGGATCAGCACATCAGTTATTTTCAACTCTCTGAGTGTCTACCAGTTAGTCACGTCATGTAACAGCTCATGTAAGACGAAATACTCTGCCTTGCACAGAGAAGATAAGCGTGCTTAATTATAATCAGCCTTAATTATAATCAGCCTGTGAAACGACTGCTACCCCAACCGGAAGGCTGCGGGAATGTTCCCTCCGTAACACACGCGTCGGTAAGTCTGGAAGTGGGGAGGCCAGCCCCGATCAGACACAGCAGAGGTGCTCTGGTGCGACTGCTAGCTGGGACACGTGTTCCAGCGAGGACCTGACACGCAGCGGTCCTGGCACCAGGCGTACTCTGCACCGACAGTGCTGGTGCCCAGCCACCGCTCGCTTGCTGGGGAGATACCAGTACCTTCAGGTTTTTGCAGCTCTTCATTAAGTACTTCACATCATAGATGGACGGGAAGAAAAGGTTCAAGATGTGGAAAAATTCGTGTTCCTCTTCTGGTAACCTGGAATCTGTCAACAACTTCACCATGTAGCCAAAGTCATAACCACTGGAAACAAAACCATACAGAAACCACATCAGCAGGCGACACCTACACTCGGTCGGTACCGACACCTCATTTTTCACAGGAGTTTTAAATGCTGTAGCTTTGAAACCTTCACGTTTTCTGACATTCATAAACCTCCTCTGAATCAGAGCTAGAATTCATCCTGACCGTCCGTGTCAGTGTAGGATTTCTGAATGCTCCTTGGGTGGCCTTGCTAACCTCCTGCGGAACAGCGAAGCCATCGGGAAGAACATACGTTTCTCCCCAGCGCTGCAGGTTTCCGTAGCTAAGGGCAGTATGGAAAAAGCCGGAAACCCTGGAATTATCTGTTGCCACCACCTCCTCCTCCCTCAGATCCTTTCGGTTGTGATGACGTCCAAGACCATAGGCTTTCTAATCCAGCTACCCGAAATGCCACACGGCATCCACCTTGCCTACAGCTTTGTTCCGCTACGTGAACACGAGGTGGAAGCTGAGAACAGCGCTGCCAATGTACGGAAGAAGGAACAAAACCTTCCTTTACAACGCACACCAGTTACCCAGCGCAGGTATCACACCGCAGCCAGTTACCGACATCTCCCATGGGGGAAGACTGTAACAGCAGCAGGATTTGCAGGCAACATGCACAGAGAATTCAGACCACAGGAAGAGCTAGTACAAAACAAAGTGTCCTTCTTTCCTAAACTTGGCCTTTGTACCTTGAAGGACTGCAGAGCTGCTAGTTCTTTGCCTTAAAATCCGTGTCAGCCTCCATGGACAAAAGCAGCAGTATTTCAATCACAGTGAAATCACTGAATTTTCAAGTGATTTCTCACTTGACAGGGGTGGTGCCAGCCCGGTCCTACCTGTGGAAGGACAGCCATTTCACACTGTCACTAAGGACGACCCCAGATGTCATAAGCAACTCGGCAAAGTGCAGGGTATCGATCCCTTCTTCTTCATGCTTCTGGAACTGCAGCCCAGAGCTGGCAAGGAGGTCGATGGAATCCTGAGAGTACATGTCCTCCCTGAAGGAGAAAAGCAGCTTTGCACACAAGGTACCAACACGTCAGACTGATTTTAGGGAAATTCCCCCCACACTGTATTTCAGAAACTGGAGCGACCAGAAAGCTATCTCTGGGTTCCACATTTCTCTCTACAAAACTCAAATTGAATCAGTTTTCATAGAATCATAGAATCACGGAATAGTCGGGGTGGGAAGGGACCTTAAAGCCCATCCAGTTCCAACCCCACTGCCATGGGCAGGGCCACCTTCCACTAGACCAGGTTGCTCCAAGCCTCATCCAGCCTGGCCTTGGACACTTCCAGGGATGGCCCATCCACAGCTTCTCTGGGCAACCTGTCCCAGTGCCTCCCCACCCTCTGCAGGAAGAGCTTCTTCCCGATACCCAACCTAAACCTCCCCCCTTTCAATTTAAACCCGTTACCCCTTGTCCTGTCACTACAGGCCCTTGTAAAAAGTCCCCCCCAGCTTCCTTGTAGCCCCTTCAGGTACTGGAAGGTGCTATAAGGTCTCCCAGGAACCTCCTCCAGGCTGAACAAGCCCAACTCTCCCAGCCTTTCTTCATAGCACTATTGCAGCCTCCTGCATCCACAACAAGCTATTCTAGTTAAAAATTCTGATGCTAGTGCAAATTCCAAGGATTCCACCTCCATGGAACTGAATGATGTTTTGAAAAATGTCACTGTACGATCCGCACATACTAGCTATGAATTTGTGTGATGTGTTCCAGTGACAGTTCCATAAAAATACTGTTTGATTTCCAATAAGTGTGTGGGTTTGCCAGATAAACCCTCTCTTTATTTCCAGGCCGCTCTGGTGGTTACCACGCTGAGTTTGTCTTTGCAATTACAGGGGCAGGGATAACAAAACTGGTTTCAGCTGTAAGCCAGGAGACTGCGGTGTGGAAGGGACAAGAACAACTGCCACACTTCATTTAACAAGATCCATTCTCCTGAACTGGTGTGACAATTATGACAGCATTTTTTTTTAAATCCCAGTTTATATTTTAGCATGGATCTACAAAGAGGTATTTTCTTTTTTGCTGAAAACAGCACATCCATTTGTTTTTAGAAGAAAGAGATGGATTTTATAAAGATATATAAATGTATAAAGATTAAAACTATAACACTGTTGCAGAAAAAAAAGTTTAAGGCACATAAAATTATTTGGGATGGGCTACTTAGCAAGGGAAAGGGTATAAAGGATAGGATTTTAGCATGGCTTTGACTTCCAGAAATACTGCGAACTCCTGTCATGCCAAAATAGCTTTGCTCCTATATAATCTGTGTTAGCATCTTAGTTTTTATGGCTCAGAACCAGCCACTGATGATGAACATATGGGCACCTGCATTTCCCAAAGGAAAGCACTGATTCAGCAAACAGAATAGGCGATTATTCCCTAGCTAAAAAGACTCACGTAAGGTTAAATTTGAAGTTAAACTGCCAGGTGTTGATGCCGGAAGGATATTCTCCTTTCTCATTTGTGAAAGTCAGGCCCAGCTGGATAATCTTCAGAAGGTCAACGTTACACCGAAGGAGCTGATATTGATAGTCTATGGAACTGCGGAATTCACCAATGGGTCTTACAACAACTCCAGGAAACTCTGTGTCCTAGGAGAGAAGAGAAAAATCTTATTTCACCATTTACTCTGTTAGGAGTCATCATTGTTGATCTACTAGGCATCTATTCAGTTCCACACTTGCAGGTCTCAGCACTGCATTCTGTGAATTCTTCTGTAAAAATCACTTCTTTTTCTCCTTTTCCATATTCAGATTTTAAGCTGCTACAAGTCAGACACTAAAAAAACCCTACACAGTTTGTTAGCTGTTGCACTCATTCACTTACCACAGGTATCCATTCTTGCAGGGTTTCTTTATTCCCAAACAAGAATGTTAGAAAGTCATCCAATATGCACTATTGTATAACCCAAACCTCTCCCCTGCACAAAGGACTCAAAATCTACTAAAATCAACTTTTTAAAAAAAATTCTTCAGTGTTCTTTCATGTTCTAAACAGAAGTTAAGTTTAGCACTCTGACCATCTTCATTCGATAGCCCAGGTCGTGGTCACCTTCTTCGCTGCGTCTGAGGAACAGCCAGTGCCCACATCAACCAAAAATACTGCCAATCAAAACAGGCCTGAACAACAGACCAACCACCTAGCAGATGAAAAACATTTTGCTTGGCCAGTGATTGTGTGCTATCTTTGCTGAAACCCAAACTTCCACACTATTTTTCCCCTCAGATTACATCACGCAACTCTTACCAACTAGAGCGTGCGCAAAAAAAACTCACATGAAGAACCCAGTGCTGGCAAAATTTCTCCCTTGCCCAAGATCTCTTTGCGTCCACCCTCGCAGCACAGCCACTAAAAGAGTCGTAGGCACACTTTCAACGAGATCCAGCTAAAGCAAGAAAGCTTGTTTCCCGCTGACACACGATAACAAGAAATCATTTAGATAACTGTGCTCTCCACTGAAATACTACACACGCTGCGGAGGCGTGGGTTTATACCGCGCTTTTGTTAAGGACCTTCGTATCTTGAAGTTCAGCGTTCCTAAACGAAGTTGGCACAACACACAGTGTCATAGCTAAGACCAGTTATTTACGTAACTGGCTCCTGCCAAGCAGATACAGACTCTAAAGAGCAGGAAAAGATTCCTCCCAGTGGGGGAGATGCTGGTTGTCTGAAACCAAGCTTTCTGAACACAATGCCACACCTACAGCCAGAACACTTTTCTAGCTGTAGAATCAACATCTGACCCCATCAAAAAGAGGGCAGCCCAGCTGAGTAGCTGTCACTTGCAGGTCTTTTGTCCTACACCACCATGGCCTCTTCCATAACCCAACGGAGAAAGACATTCAAAGGGCAAACACACTGGGGAAAATCTGGTGACCTACTTCATTTTCTGCTGCATAAACTAATGTATGCTGAACAGTTAAATATTCAATGAATTCAGGTTTTTAAGGTGGTCTCTCTTTTCCCCATCATCTTTCATTCAATCCACACTCAACGCTCACCTCCCAACCCAAGAACATCCTTTGCCTAAGGCCATTAGGTGAAGTATAAAACATTTACCATCGCAATGTAGCTGTAACTTAGAACGATCTCTCGAATTTTCCTCATCTCTTCTTCCAGGTTGTTCGCCCATACTTCACAGATAACCTGGCTGTTCTCCGCGAGGGCTGCCGGCATCTTGCAGGGACCAGAGCAAAGACAGCTGGCGCTGAACTCAGATGACAGCGTAAAATCGCAAGCTGCGTGATCTTATCGGCGTGCTGCGTTAAACAGATAAATAAATAATGCTTTATATGAAGAAAGATCTACGTCCAGGAATAAATGCTCTGTTGGAGTCAGTCATTTCCTCTCTCAGCTTCAAATGGCCCATCTAAAGTTAACACCGAGTTTTTTTCTTGCTTTTACCTCTTCCTGTGAACACACTGGGCGAGAAGAAAATCTAGAGCATCCGTTCAGGTGCCCAGAGTGGATGCACAACCAGCAGCCCAGTTATTTATGAAAGGAGTCATTCTCCCTGTCTGTCGTCTTCTCCTGGCGCAAGCTCTGGAACTTTGGGTGTAAGAGGTACAAGCAGGGAGCCCTCACACTTCATACTGTTCCGATGTCGCGACAGCTTTAGAAGCACTAACAGAGTGCTTTACAGAGCACATTTACAGCCATGCGATCCTCTGGTGAAATTCAGGAAACACTTAGGCATTTCGGCTGATGCGAGGGGCAGTCCCAGCAGTGCTATCCCAGGACAGGCGCCGGCTGTCCGCCCCTTCCCGCAGGAACACGGGCAAAGCCCCTCCCGGTCGCTGTCAGCGGGGGCTGCCTGCGGCCGCCGGCG
>NW_010257681.1:0-24154 GCF_000690775.1 Eurypyga helias
CATTCTATGATTCTATGAGTCTGAACCCAGGCAATGGGTCCATATTCTTGATCTTAAAAATACTGAAAGTTGATTCCTACCTAAGCCAGTAGGACATATCAGGTGAAGCCTTTATATCAAAATTCTACATATTTAAAACTTTAAGGATGCAAACCAGAAATTTATCTTGCATCTGAATACTTTATAAAACCTTTTTTTTTTTTCTTTTCATTGCACTGATGCATTTCTGTCAGGAATTAGGTTTGCACTTGAGCATTTTATTGGAATGCTTTTTGTTTCATTCCTGTAGCCAACCTGCACAGGGAAGCAATCCCTACTTCTGGCTATCAGGAGTACATAGATATGCATTCATTTAGGAGAAATTATAGCTCTGAAGTTTTTGTTTAAACAAGGTTCATAAAGAGGACACCTACATTTTCTATTCCGTACAGAGGAAAGAAAGGTTTATTTGTGGAAATTATATAATGAAAACCATATAACAAAATGGAGTGCTATATTTGGAATGGTAAACACAGTCTCTATCACCCTATTGAAACTTCAGAGCATTTCTACATTAGTTTACAAAGCAAGGAATGACCTGGTAATTTTCACTGCTGATAGAAATTATGGACTGGGAGACACAAATGAGACATGCGGTACATTAGAGGCCAAGACATATACACAAGAGCTGTAGTTAAAATACAGGTACTGGTTCCTTAACCTGAAGTTTATATCAAGAAGGTGGGAGTTCATGATTTGTAGTAGTAATAGTGTTATAAGAAAAATACAGAAGAGCATTGACACTATTCACATTTATAACACTGTCTGTTCTTCACAGGCTTTTTAAAATGAACAAGAGAAAGAGAAATGCTGTAATCCAGAAGGCACTGCATGGCAGGAGTGAGAGTATAATGTACCCGCATCAGGTTACTGCTATATTCAATTGTATCCAGGCTATTTTCCTACACATAAATGTGGAGTATGGAGAAGTTAGAACTCCATATTCAGATACTCTCTTTAAAGAATAATTTGGGGAAGATTCTGACATTTGTTTTCCTAGGTAGCCTTGAAATCACAAAACAAATAAACTGACATGGATGACAATTAAGATGTGTAAAGAGCACCTATTCATCTCATTCAAGGCCATAAGGTCTGTGTAATTTTGACTTTCCTCTTCAACTGAAATGTGACCAAAGCATGCAACAGAGTAGTTGTCTGTCACCATGTTACTACCAAACAGTACAGGCAAAAGAGACTAGGTGACTAGTGTCCTTAGCCAATGAGGTCACTAAGTGATCTAGAGACAGGCAGTGTGAATACCACTTCCTCACCTCCATTGCCATAAAAATTAGAAAGGTTTTGTGTAACAGCCTTTTTGGCCACTGCAAGTCTTTGGAGGCTAAGCACCTTTAGAGAAGGGTTCACTGAATTCTTCAGATGAACACCTGTGCTTTTACAAATTCATAAATATTAAAATTTGTGAATTTTAAAATGTGAAAAGCATCTGAGCAATGAATTATATGTCACTGAAAGCTGAAGAAGAGTTGACATCCTTCTACATTTAATAAAACTGTTTTGAACAAAGTTTATCAGATATATATATGACACTATAAACCATATGAGGGACATTCTTCCCCGCAAGAACACCCAAACCAATATGCCATCTATCTGATTAAACTGAGAGGGTAAATGAGTCTGCACTTATTCAAGAACAATTACTTATAAGGATTTTAGAAATCCATTACTTCAAGCCACTTGTATGAAACTATAAAATATAATTAGGCAAACCTCCATGTCCCCCCAAGTCCCATGTCATGAACTCAGTCCATCTCATAAATAGCAGTCCATCTCAGCCAAAGCTCAGCTGGAGTTGAGAATTGCAAGGAATGTCAAGGACAACAAGAGGAACTCCTACTGCTACATTAATAATAAAGGGCTGAACAAGAAAAATGTGGCCCTCTTGCTGAATGAGGCGGTTTATTTAGTTAACAGTGGATCACCAGACTGTATAAAGCCCTGAGAAATCTGGTTGGACCATATAGTTGGCCCAGTTCTGAGCAGATGGTGAGTATAGGCCTCCTGAGGTCCCTCCTAAACAACATGACTGATGCTAGGGAGTGAACTGGGAGACGACAGAGAAGTTCCCTGCTGTATCAAATAGCCATTCACAGGATGATAGAATATGGACCAGCTACCAAGAAGAAGAAAGAAAGGTGGGACAACTTTGTCTCAAGACTGCCAACATCAACAAGCAAGGGTAGTCACTTTCAATGGCTCAACTGTTGGCATGCGGCAAACAGGTAGAAGTTGTGCATTTACAGATTGTATCCATGCATGTGTTTACATACAAAGGAAGTGACACAATGGACGTCCCTCTGACATCACACAAATACTAATGTTTTGGTGAAAGTTCATCCCTAGTCTAGAAATGCCACAGGGTCTCCAATGAGATGGGTTACAAATCATGCTGCGAGTTGGAAACAAATTGGACCAGCATTATAATACGTTCATTCGTTATGAGTGAAACCATTTCTCATATTTTGCAAACTGCAAAAAAGTTTCACCGCCTTATTTATCACATCTATTTCAATAAAGGTGTGCTCTTATCCCAAAATGCCTAGTACGTCTTCCTATAGCTGTTTCAGGTTATGAACAGTGGGGTGATTACCTGCAGTTCTACAATGTAAATGGTGAGGTAGCAAAGGAGCAGTCATATTTTAATTTCAGAGGATTTTATGTACAAAGAATTCTGGAGAAATAGTTTTTAATAAAAGAGATAAAAGAATAGTATCAGAAACACAACTTACATCCTAGAGATGTTGGGGAGATTGGAAAAAGCGTCACTTGGAATTGTTCTTAGATGAGTCTCCATAAACCTCCTATAGAAATAAAAGTGTGGCAGTTAATATCCTTTGGTAAGTAAAATGTAACATTAAAAAGTCCTACACACCTCCATCAGTGCTCCAATATATTTATTCTTATCTTCCCTTTTTCCAATGTTTCCTTCTTTGCCTCATTACTACTCCTGTTTCATTATGCGACTTGGTTTGCTTGGTGAATGAATTCTTTGTTTTGCTCTGCTTGCGCGTGCAGCTTTTGCTTTCACTACTAAACTGTCTTTATCTCAACCCACAAGTTTCCTCAGTTTTAACCTTCTGATTCTCTCCCCATTGCCACTGAGAGGGGAGGCGAGTAAGTGCTGTGTGGTGCTTAGCTGCCATCTGGACTTAAACTGTGACACAATGTAAAAGTAGAAACAATTTCACAAAAATATTCCACTAATAAGTCAAGATTAGAAAAATAGGAGAAAAGCTTTGCTCTAATATATGAAACACTACTAACTCTCTACACAGATTATAGTTCTTGACTACCCATTTAACAGCCCTCTATTTTAATGTTAAGCAAAACCATAATTACATCTCAGAAGCCTGAAGTTCCTCACTTCCACTTGTGCATTTAAGTCAGAATTGCAGCATAGGTGATTTTTTTTCACGGAATCCTAAATACAATTAGAGAAAGGCTAGTATCAGAGTGTTACAGCAAAATTCAAATCAAACTGTTTATAAACCCAGTCCTCTTTGGAGTACACATATGCACAAGGATGGAATCTGGCCTATGACTTATAAAAGTCAGTGTTCAGCATGTAAGGAGGTTAAACTGAAAACTTTGATAGATGTTTCATTTCTGGATGAAAATGAAAAGGTGACCATTTTCAAACATATGAAATTGGTGACCATCAGAAGTACCTAGCAAGCAGGATCAGAGAAACACGAAGGCATTTTCCGTGACAGAGGTACAAGCAACGTGTGTGTACATGTAACTGCCACAGCCTCTGCCTAATTAGATGTGACTGTTTCATTTCTATTGTTGTCTTGTGTTAGAGCAAAAATAATCCACAGGAAAATGCAGGAGAGGTACGCATCTACTTCAATCACACCTATTGATCTGATAACTAGCACTAACAGTGTGCATTATGTGGCCAAAATACTATTAGAGTGAGAATTTACAGATGTAGGTCTGACAGAATACATGAAAATCTAAAGAGAAAACTTTTCTATTGCTCTCTGGCTTGCTTGGTAAATCACTTGAAACCTTTATTTCTCATTGCTGATGAATCCTCACTCAGTGCTGAAAGCATGAAGTCATATGTAATACCTTACATTAAACACATCTATAAAAAACACTGGTCTTTAAAAAAAGATTTTTACAGCTGCTTTTAGCTAAAAGCCTCTCAAGAGTTCAGGGTCTGTTTGGGGCGTTTGGTTTTTTCCCAAGCATAAGACTGTTCATCAAGACAGGGCAGCAGAAGGGTGTCCTTCCCGCCACCTGTGAGAGATTGGTGGGAGGAAGCATGCCTTCTTTGAACAACACTGACCATGACTACTTCTCCCCCTCATTCTGGTCCCCTATACCAAGCCCAAATCAGGCTAAACAGCCATGTCCATCACCTGCATCCACAGAGCAGAAAAAATTATACAGAACAGAGTGGTAAATGAAGAAGCTAAACATTTTGCTGCAGAGTGAGTGATGGGAGCAATTGCATCAGGACTCCGACGGAAGATTTAAGTGGGATAGTCAAACCCTGTTCCTTGGCAAAGTGGCTGGAGAGTTTGGGTGTTCACTTCTTAGCTGTCCCTCATGTGCAGCCTAGCATATTAATATGAAATTAAATCAACAGACTTTTACACTGGTAAACTGGCCAGGGACCCTGTGTGATGCAAAGATGAAACACAGTCCCTTCAGCCTTTTCTGAGATGGGACAGTACCAGGGAAAATGGTAAAAATACTGAATTCTAAAGTGACTGGACAGATTCATGGAATTAAAACACATCTGAGCACACAAAATACAACTTTCCAGGTTCAGAAAGTGCACAAACCACAAACTATTAGTGGGAGAGTATTCCAAGACAGTGTCACTGTATGTTTGTCTTACTCATACACTCCTGACAGGGCATACTTCACTGGTCACAGCTGCAGGCAGGAGACAGGGAGAGATGGAGTTTAGGCATGATTGTGCACAACGACCCCTGTGTAATTACACACACAAGCAGATGGGCACAGGGACCTCTATAAGCCTTGCAAGGTTCAGTGTTAAAAAGCCTTTATGCCAGCACATTCTTAATTAATCATATGAAATGTATGGGTGATAGGTGTCAAAACAGACACATGGATTACTTCTGAGAGTTTTCCTATTTTTCCCTTTTTGACTTTGACTATCTTAACAGCAGCAGTTTTGCAACTGTTTTGCCACCAATTCCAGTAGAGTGAGCCTTTGATTTGTTGTCTTCCTTCCCCTTCTCTGATTTAATTTATACTTTCTTTTCATTAAGGTTCATACCATATATAATATGACCTTCATATTAGTTGTAAATGTTGTGTTTCAGCAAAATCTAATGTAACTTAAACTGACTACACAGGTAATTTTATGAAGACTTACAAACTTTGTACGTCTGAATCCTTCAAACAAAAAATAAACCCTGGTTTTCAACCTTCTTCATTTAACCAAGCAATGAACCCTCACATCATGAGAAAATATGTATTGTAATGTAAATGGAAACATTTGCCTAACTACAAATACTAAACTTTTCCTTTAAGCTATTTATTCCAGTGGCTATTAGATTAATTCAACATTCATTCTGCATTAGATTCCCCAAACCTGCTCTGGTAAAAAAGCTGTACAAAGCATGTAGCACTTTTAGTTTTAAGTATCATCTATTATACACTCTAGATTTTTCCCCAGTCCCACACTTTTTCCTTCTACTTGATCATTTCAGTGCACCAAAGCCTACCAAAGAACTCCAACTTGCACACAAATTTGAGAAACAAGTCTCTCCGCTTGGACGAGTTCAAGGCTTGATGTTTTTTTCTTCCCCTTTACTACCTCTTGGACTTAGAATCTATTCCCTGCATCTCGATGGTTGTACCATCCCTCCTCACAGACCACTGCTGTACCCAGACTCACAGAAATCATCTGTAACAAGGGACCTGACTTCATGCTCCAGTACACGGCAGAGACGGAAACCCTTCTCGCTCAGTTGCAGCCTGTCTGCAGCAAGCCCTACAGCTGCTTCAAAGCCCGAGGTAAGGAAGCAAAAAGCACCCAGTTGGCCATGCCAGTGCTGAGATGATGTTACCTTTTAGCAGGAGCTGAAGGCAAATAGTCAGTGAAAAATCCAGGCGAAACCAACATTCTCCTCAAATATAAATGGTTTCACATTTTCTATATTAAGAAATATATACATCTAACCATATACACATTATTTCAACAGCATCCTCAGCAGTATCTGTGATATTACTCCAGTAAGATATATTAGGGAAGCAAATATGTATTTTACATACTTAACCTCTTCATTTTAAAACATTTTTTAAAGATCTATGTACAAAACATAATAAATAAATAGGGACCATCCAAAGAATTTCAGATTAAAATGACATGGTTTATAATCTGAATCATGGCAACAATAACTACAATTATTTTAATGAACTATTCTCCAGAAAGACAGAAAAAAGAAAAATTGACCATATGTGAAACAAAGTAAGAAATTTTACATACTAATTTACTCTTTCTGAGAAAGTTACAGCAAGCAATAACCTTCCAGGTTTTATACAGGAGAGATATTGATGACAGCTAAGATAACGGGTAAGTAAACAATTATTGACACACTAGCTTCTAGTTTTTTATATTCAACTGAACCCAACACAAACTAAACAAACATTAAAATATTACGTTTTGGTTTTAATTATTATTTTGAAATAAATGCATCGTGGTCTTTCAGTAGTGCAAAACTAGCTGTAAAAAGGCATTTCACAGTGAAATGCACGCTGAGCTTACCAGAAGACGATTACCACCTAGTGACTAATGCCAGTATTACCAACGTGGTAGGAGCGAGGGAAGGACTCGCACAGCAAAGTAACTCTGAAAGTAGGCAGTCACTTCTGAATTTGCTATTAGACCACATAGCTACTTTCCCACAGTTAACTAGTAGTCCAAAAGAATAACAAAGTATACGTCAAAGCTGGCCCAGCCCTAAGAAATTAAAGAAATACTAGAGCCTTTCAAATTGAAAGTGTGCAGATCAGCATCTGGGACAATTCTGTGTTGAAAGTAAGTTCTTGGCGCTAACATATCCTCTTCTTCCGTGCTGCGGTACGTATGGACACTGTCAGCCTGACAGGCAAGAATTCAGGTTGGTTACTTGCTAATTTACAGCAAACACAAAACCCCAATCCATAATGTTGGAGCTTATTCTTGTTTAATTTGTGATCACCCACTGCTTTTTGCTGGATGTGAGTGAAAAACGAAGACTTTCCAGGAGACACAGGCTTTACTGAATGTTACCTTCTATTTACCAGCAAAACAGTGGGTTGCTAATGTCATTTAATAGATTTCAGAACCATCAGTGATGAAGAAAGCATGCCTTCTAAATAGCTACACAGCAGAGGTTTTAATCCTAAACAGCTGAGATAATGAGAACTGCAAAAAATATGGTAAGGAAGAATCCTGTGAGGAACTAATACAGGGAACTGCTGAAAGATGCTGGTTGAGCAGGTACCTAACGCGTACCACTAAAATCTGAAGAACAACTAGGAAACTAGATAGTGGCTCAGTGTTTTGTGTAGTACACATTCCAATGCTAAAGGAAGGTGGCCACACAAAATGCAAGCAACAGAAGTATTTCTAGGATGTCACAGTAAGACGATCACAGTGAAGATAACACTTCAATATGCATTTGTAAATTTCTGCAGAATATTTAATTAAAATACTAATTTTATAATGCATTGAAACAGTTGTATATCCTAAGAAATGGCAAGATATAACTGCTAATTTTAAAGTTGCATTTTAAATACGTGACTCAGTAAAATCCTGAACTGAATATATAATTACATCACTTGCCCTCTGTTTTCCAAATTTGTTTTTTTAAATACAAAATATTCTCTCAGAAAAAGCTGCAAAGGCCAATACAATTTAAAGAATCTAAAGGAGAACACTGGGATTTAAAATGGTGACAAGTCACACTTCAATTTACACCAAATTAAAACTGGGGTTTATATAAAAATCATACACAACCGCCCTGCATATTGGTGAGATCTTTCTGAGGCCTTTGTGTTTAACATTTGAAGGATACAAATTATTTTCTCCATTGATATTTGCCTTCATGTATAAACACCAAGACTATTGGTCTACTGTTTTAAATACTTTCTCCTTATTCAAGGCGAAGTTGAATATAAAATAAAGTTGAAATGACATTAGAATTGCAAAGTGAAGTATTGAACTAAATAAACCACCTCTAGAAACAAGTTAATTAACTGCTTCATTTTGGGAAATATGTTTCCAAGCCCTAGAAGCATACCTATAAAATGAGTTCTGAACAAAACTTTGCCTTTGAAGTTTTCAATTCATATCAGTTTAGGATATCGCTTACATTGCTCAAAGGAAATTGTTAATGCACTTAATGGTACGCAGGATACCTGTGAACTCAGTGTATAACTGCTGCTTCTGCAGCAAATAAAGAAAGTAGAAGTCAAATTAAGTACATGATGAGACACCACATGTAAATACCAAATACAGACATGCAGCCTATTCATTGGCCACATTTCTCACAACTGTAAGATTTTTCCTTGGCCTTTGGCAATATGTGGATATTCTGTAGGTTGTCATAAGAAAGGGCTACACTTTACTTTTTTAAAAAAGGCTTTAGTTACAATTAGTTCATTTTCTGAACAACATTGAGTTGTTTTCATTTGTAAAAGTATTTAACACTTTCTTAAGCCAAAAGCAGATATAAGCTTTCTTTAGAAAATTAATTATTTTTCTACCAAATACCATTATACTTCCCAAATCCATTAAAATAACTTGTCAATTGTCCTTCAGGTAATAATTTAAATTATTTTATGCACATGCTGCAACATAAAATGCTTCCAAAATACTGAATTTAAAAAAAATCTGTACTTTTAAAATTTCTTTTTAAATCTGATTGATGTTGTTATATTCACCTACATATTTTACTTGAAAAGGCATGGTAGTACTTCAGTAATTCTGCTACTGGCATACAAAAGTCCTGCATGTTGACATACATTAGGTCCAAAATGTTAGTGTGCATTAGTATGTATCTCAGTTAAAGCGAAATGTTAAAGTGAAATGATCTGTTCATAACCACGATGGTGAGTTACAGAAAAAAACTCTAAGGGTTCTTGAAGTTATTTACAAACTATGCACGGTTCTAATGCACACACACACAACAACCCAACGAGTCACCATGGGGGACCAGAGAGACTACTGAAGATCAAAATAATATTTTTTGAACATTGAATAATTTTTTTTTATTGCTTATCAGTCATTCTATCAGCAGCATTTCTTGTACTTTTGAAACATTTAAAATTCCTGTGTCATGGCACAAAAACCCAGCCAGTGTTTGGAACTGTACAAGTGCAAAACAAACATCTATTCCCATTCCCAGTAGAAGCAGGCATTACTTCAGTATGCTTTAACTACACACATAACTTGCTCAACAGAAAAACAGAGGGACTGCAGACAGTTCTCTTGTACATACAAAAAAGTTTCCTTAAATGAGAATACCACACATTGTCACAAAAGATAATGGTGATATGGCAGTAGAAACTCATTTTTATCTTTTCCTTGTCTGTGGAGATGACTAGTTTTGATCAACTTAATAGCAAAATAGTGTTTTATACCAGAGTTAAAAAACCTTATTTTAGGAGAGGATTTCGACAGTCGTTTAACAGACTGATTCTTAAGTGTTCTAGTTCACTGATTCTTGAATTGCTACTGCAGTCAGTTTTCATTACATTGTTTTCTTTTGACATTAAATTTCCAACCCATTACACTTCAGAAGCACACAACAGCCTTCTCCTGAATTGAGAAACAGAGCTTACTGATACAACTGTAAAATAAAAGAAAATGCTTAAATATTACAAAATACTGTAATTACTAAGCAATTGTTAACAGACTATTTTGCAAAAGCTAATAATAGTATGCTTTCTGTTGCTATCAGTTAAGAAGGCAACTTCTCACAAATCTGACTCATACAGGCTTTGATATATTTGCAAAATCAAAAATATTTGATATTTTCCATAACATGGGTTTACAGAATGTCAAAACAACCTAAAAAAAGTTATTATATTTGGAAAACTGGACCATTTCAGGAAGTGGTTTAAAAAAATCTAAATGATCTGCCTTCATCCTTCACTGTGATGGAGTGATTTCACATGCAGCACAGATAGACTACTGTTAAATGCTGATGTGCCAAAAGAGGGATGGGTAGTATGCCATACAATCTCCGTTCCTCAAAAACTGCAAACATACTTTTGTATTCTGCTGGACTTAGACCTTACACATCCTCATGTTCCCAGGAAACACATTAAAGAGCCTCGAAAAACTAACAAATTTAGTTGTGAAGCTGCTAATAGTATAGCAGCTTGTTAGCCACACTTTGGTGTCATAAATGATAGACAAATTTTTAGAGCACGTACTCCGACTACCATAGAGTGGAGCTAAGTTTTGGAAATACCAAGCTAAGAGTCTAGAAATGGCTGCAAAGACAGTTCAAATGGGACCATGACATTTCAGAAAACAGCAGTTAGAAGAGGTTCACTTCCTACAAGGAAAGAGAGTAACAACAGGCTGTAACTGCTGGCTACTATTGTTTCTAATCAGAGGACCACTAAGTGCCTATAATTGCTGCCAGCTGCTCAGCAGAGGTCAAAAAGGCAAACCGAATGTTAGGAATTATTAAGACAGAAATGCAGAACAAAATAAAGTGAACTGTTTTGCCACTCATTTTGTATGTAGCACTTGCAAAAGGATGTTCAAAGGTACAGAATGACTTCATACAAAAAATTACCACATCGCTGCCACCAGGCTGTGTTTTCATGGATCCTTCTTTTTGCCTTAATGGAAGATTTGCATGATCCTTGCCTTTTTCAGGCACAATCAACCTCCCTTGCTCACCACGACCTTTCAAATATGATAGAGGGCCCTCACAATGACATTGACCAGCTCCCTCAACACGCTTAGATACATCCCAGCTGGTCCCATAGCTTTCTGTATGTCCAGTGCACTTCAGTGCTTCTTTAGTCTACCTTCTACTGCAGGTAATGCTCCATTTTCTCAGGCTGTGCTACTAGGTGAAGGCATCTAGCAGGCCTGGGAGTGGATAAAAAAGCCCTCAAACCAGTGCAAAGGAGGCATTCATGCCTTTTCCATGGCCTTTGTCACTAGGTCCCTTGCTTCGCTGAGCAGTGGGCCTGCAGTTTCCTTAAATTTCCTTTTGCTGACCATGCAGTCACAGGAGTCCCTGTTGTTACCCTTCACATCCCTTGCTAGTTTCAGCTCCAGCTGAACTTGGGCTCAACTAATTCAATCCCTGTATATAACATTATTCATATAATAACTGTGCTCTGGTTATCTCCTTTTGGTCAATGTTCAGGACAGGATCTTGGGTGAAATGGAGATTTCTTTGACCCAGCACAATAATTGTAAAGTCTTCATGCTCCAGGACAGTCCAAAGGGTTAATACAGCCACTTGTCCCTCAGGAACTAATGAAGTTACTTTCAACTCAGACCAGTTTGTCAGGAAATGCTGACCAAAATAGTTTAAAAGACTCCATGTTAAAAAATGCAGTTTTGTCCTTACCCATTTAACTGGGGAATTTCCACAAATGGTAATATAAACTAGGACTAATTTTCCTGTGAAAGCGCTCTCAAGTGGTGAAATTCCTCCTCCCTTCTTCCACAAGGACAGAAAAAGGGAGGGAAGTTGGGAGCCAGTTGGGAAAAGGGAAAGTCTCAGACACAACAAGAGAGTGAACAAAGGTTAAAAAAGTGCATCTAGTGAATCTTAACATAGCTATTAGAAAAATAATTCTACTCATTCTTGGTTGGTAAACTCAGTTACAAAGAAACAAATTTTTGAAGGAATTCTTCAGAAGTTATCTCCATCACAGTGTTTTGTCACAGCTGAACATGACCACATGCATTCAACTGAGGCCAAGACAGTCCTGATGGCAATTTTGAAATTCATGTAGCCCTGAAGAAAAGGCTTGCTCCTGATACAATTCTGAACACGTGTATCTATACTGATTGCAAAATGACAACTCTGAGCAACAGCATTACCTTTTTTCTGGTGGAAGAAAAATTGGTACCATAGATTCAGAAGAGGAAAACCTTCACCCTTTCCATCAAAATTATCTTTTCTTTTTCTACCTAGCCTTTCTTTCTTGCATTTTGCATATGATTACAGCATTTTTTCAACTTTTTTTGTTTATTTTCTTGATTTCTGTATGAGTTGGACATATGGATTAAAAAGTTGTTGCAGTACAGTGACCATTCTCCCAGACTGTGAAAATGTTTCACTAGGTCACATTTGCACTACACACCACTTGAACTATGCCCTTTTAAAATTTTTTTTTATTTTTATTTGTGGATAAGGAGGGAATTTGATTGGAATCTGACTATCTGAGGGATTACAGAACAGCATGCTTAGTTAATCATTTTCTTTATATTTCAAATGTGAATTAAGAAATGCCCTGCTATTTCATTTGAACAGAAAAGTGACATCTGGTTTTGTGAGACAAAGAAAGTCTGAGATCACATGTGACAGAAACAAATCAAGTTTTAAAAACCTCAGAGACCTTTATAAACATTCAGAAATACTTTAAAATTCAGAAAGATCTCTGAAACCTTTTTTTTTTTTTGTATGTATGTATGACAAACATTAAAAGCACATAGGGAAGCGTAAATAAACATTCATCATAATACTGTTACGAGTCACTAAAGGACTTTTAGAAATAAAACTACATAGGAAGTTACTTCAAACCTGCTTGAATTTCTACTGAAAACACATGCAAACAGGAATTTTTGTTTCATATTCCTTTGGATTAAATGTCTTTCATTTATAACTTACAACAGTGGCAGAGCTCTACCTTAAGGAAAAAAACACAACCCTGTTCCAGAAATGTGCATATATTATATATGTAAATGTACAGCTTTCTACTGCCTTACAGATGCCCATGTTTGTCTATATCTATCTAGAGTCCTACATTACTTTTGGCGGCAAGAACCACCTATGACTTGTCCTTGTACAATGCCCACAGTTATAGGGTTTTGATCCACAGATGACAGTAATATAGACAATGAATGAGATAATGAATGTAATTTGCTTGATTTTCCTATTTGAAGAATGTACGGAATAAGGTGGAGTTGACTTGTGGTGATGGTAATGCAAGTTGAATACAGGTAAGTATGAGAAGTGCAACTGATACGCAAATGGACATCCAAAATGTGCCTCCTCTTTTAAAAGGGGATTTAGAACAGTACTAAAAATCCAGTGGCAGCCTTTCAAAGAACCTTTTTTCTGCTTGTCAGATTGTCTAAAATCCTCAGTGAAGGACGAGGGAAAGTAACAAATGCTGGTGCGGAAACCTCGTCAGCATCCATGACATTTTTATTAACAGTAGCAAAAGCAGTGGTGTACCAGCCGGTATTTCAGCTTGTACAGCACTTCAGGTTTGGAATCTTAGATAAACTGCCAAAGACAGAACTTGGCACTGCAATATGTGATAAGGCTGATAACATACAAATAAATAGATCTAAGTTTTGAGGCTGATCAAAGAGACCACATTCACCAGTTTCTAAGAAAATAGAGTTATAAATAACTTTACTTGGATCTTCCTTAAGATATAGTTTTCACTGTTATTTTCCAGCATATATAAATGTTTATCTAAGGATTTTACATATTTAAAATAAGCTTATGCAATTATCTCCTCCCAGGAAGACACTTCAATATACAAAGAAAATTCAGTTCTTCCTTAAGGAAAAAAAAAAGTCTAGTTCATTTCCAAGACTGTGACAGTTTGGATAAATACACTCCAAATAAATAGTTGGTTAAAAATCAGAAACAATAAAGGAAGTACCAGAGTGATTTGAGTAAGAACCTAGGCTGTTTAATATACATTCATAAATTACCTGGAAATGGGGGGTGAACAGTACGATAACAATGTTTACTCATGCTACGAAGTTATTAAGGTAGTAATGCTGACTGTGAAGAATTTCAGAAGCCTCTTACAGGACTGAGTGGCCAGAAAAAGGTAAATGAAATCTGGTGTCCATAGATGTAAATAATACACAAGGGTAAAACCCTACCTAAATAGATGTATTAAAATGGCAGGTTTTGAGCTCATCATTTTCACTCAGGAGCAGATCTTGGCATTATGTTAGATCTTGGCATTAGTTCTGTGAAAATGTGGATTCGATGCTTAGGAACAGTCAAAAAAAACCCAAAAACCAAAAACCCAAATCAAATATTAGAAAATACTGGGAAAGGAATAGATAACATACTTTCACCACTTTACTGATTTAGGGTTTGTCTGTACCTTGAATACTTGTAGAGCACTTGCACTGCCACTTGGAGTAGAATATTTACTTAGAAATAGAAGAAATATAAAGAAAGCAAGAAGGTTTCCACAGAATATATTCGGTAGCCTGGAACCCTTCACTCTGTCTGAGGAATGGCTGAACAAGACATAATACGTATCAGGAAGGGCAGGGAGAAGATGAGATTGACTACTCCTTCAAAAACAAGAACAAAATGTCATATATGTAAAGCTAGAGGAAGATGAGTTCATGAAGTTAAAAAAACCTGAACAAACCAAAACGAAAACAAAATACACAAAACCAACAAAACCAAAGGGGACGTGTTTCTTCACACAACAAGAAGTAGACCTGAGAAATTCCTTGACAAAAGATACTGCAGATACAAGATGTGCAACTGAAAGAGATCCACTGAGAATTAAAAAATAGGCAAAAAAATACACTAATGAACAGGCTCAGGAATTCCTTCAAGTGAAAAAGGTGAGAAGCTGGGAAAGTATTCAGGTAATACCACATATGCTTGGCCTGTTCTTACCCTTCTAGTCTGTCTGTGATCCCTCTGATCCAGAGTACTTGGCAAAATGATTCCGTCACTTCACTCAGCACAGCTGTTCTTACGTTCTTAATGTCACTGCTGTTGGCTAATAGAATAATTGTTTCTTGTTTAGATGAAATCTCACGTCACTTCTATACCTCACTTAAATGTATTGAATTAAGTGGTGGAATTTGTGCTCATTCCATTCTTCAGCATCTGTAAATAGTTCAATGTTTTTTTCAGGAAAAAAACAACATCTCTTCCTGACCTCCTTAAATGTGTCGGTTTACATCTAGGAACACTAATTCTACTCATAGTACCTAGTCAGCACTAGTACTGATGCATTTTGGAACAGCACATTTCAGGGAAAAAATCCAAAGAAAAGCATCGGTAAAGAGTGAAGCAGTGGAAAAGACTGCTGAGGGGAGCTTATGAAGAATTCTTCTCTGAAAGCTTTTAAAAACAAAATTAAAATAGTTGATTCTGCATAGGGACAAGAAGAACATCTAGCTCATGAATCCCCTTAGGTTAGGAGAATATTAGGGGAAAATATAGTCACACAGAATCACTACTGTCCCTTCCATAACCTTGGACTACTTTGAACGATTCAGAATCACAGAATCGCTAAGGTTGGAAAAGACCTGTAAGATCATCCAGTCCAACCATCAACCCAACACTACCGTACCCACTAGACCATGTCCTCAAGCGCCACGTCTACATGTTCCTTGAACACCTTCAGGGATGGCGACTGCACCAGTTCCCTGAGAAGCCTGTTCCAGTGCCTGACCACTCTTTCAGTGAAGAAGTTTTTCCTAATATCCAATCTAAACTTCCCCTGGCACAACTTGAGGCCATTTCCTCTTGTCCTATCACCAGTTACCCGGGAAAACAGACCAGGACTTGCCTCCCTACAACCTCCTGTCAGGTGACTGTGGAGAGTGATCAGGTCTCCCCTGAGCCTCTCTTCTTTGGGCTAAATAACCTCAGCTCCTTCAGCCACCCCTCCTAAGACCTGTTCTCCAGACCCTTCACCAGCTTTGTTGCCCTTCTCTAGACACACTCCAGCATCTCTACATCCTTGTAGTGAGGGGCCCAAAACTGAACACACTACTCCAGCTGCGGCCTCACCAGTGCTGAGTACAGTGGCACAATCACTGCCCTAGTCCTGCTGACCACACTGTTCCTGATGCAGGCCAGGGTACCATTGGCCTTCATGGCCACCTAGGAACATTGCTGGCTCATATTCATCTGGCCGTCAACCAACATCCCCAGGTCCTTTCTGCCTGACAGCTTTCCAGCCACTAATATTGACTTCTCTTTTTCCTATACTCTTCTCTCAGCACCTGCTCATGGACTCTACCAGAAACAGGACAGTGGATTAGGAGGACCTTTGCTCTGACCAAGTACGACCTTTCCTTTGCTCTTATCAGATTTTCCATTTGAGGTACTTTTGGATAATATTTATCCATGGGTTAATGATGTCACAGACTACTTGTAAAATAGTTCATTTGCAAAAGAAAGGTGGACCAGGAAACAAGACAATCTGGGGAGAGAGAAAGAGGAAAACTGCTGTACTACGATCAACTTTTACATGAAAATACCTTTTGGTGACAATGTCATTATACCAACCTTCTGTTTTTGCAATGAATGGAATAAGGTACCTTTGCAAGGTGAAAAAAGTACTCCAAAGACGAGAAGATTGGAAAGTTTCCACAAACTTGGTCATCTATTGATTATTAGATCTTTATGTTAAAGGTTCTGTTTGAAAAAGAATATTCAGATTTAGTCCCTGATGTTTAAGTCCAGAAATGGTTCTTCAATAACGGCACCATCTTGTTTTTATTAAGCTGATAAGAGAAATCTTTCAGCTGAGGAGCTGTCTGAAGGAAAAAGAAGGCAAGGGGAATAAATTGCTTACAATCCCTGTATGAAGAACAAATATTGCCAGATTCAACAAAAAAGGAAAGCAGGCTTTCTGATGGGGAGACTGATAAAAGTGCTGAATTACGTACCTCAGAACAAATTTTTGAGAATCACGAATAACAAAGACAAGTCACTAATAAACAGAGAGCTGGAACATACGGTAAATCCGGCAAAGCAGACAATGTGCCTTGAAATAGATGAGCAGGAAAAAAATGTTTGTAAGAACAGGAAACTACAAATTTTTCTTACAGGTTGGGCAGACACTGTTTTCAAAAACAAAGACTTTGAAAATTACTTAAAGATTATGGTCAGTGGATTATTCATTTGAACTCTATGCCCAAAAATGTTTAATAAAGCATATGGGTAGTTCAATTCTAATGCTCAATGTTTAAGGAGGCAGAAGTGTTGAAGACATTTCAGAAAGGAATTACAGATTTAAATAAAGTATAGAAAAATATGCCTTACAGGGCAAGACACCAGTATCATAATTTTTTCAATTTATCAAAACCAAAAGGAGCAATTTGATCATGTTAACTGTGAGAGTGTGGGCTCTTTCATCTGACAGGTAAAGACCCCACAAAACATAAGTGGCATAAAGCTACACTTGCCCAGATTTCATCTTGAGAGAGAAAGGATTTATCCCAACCATTTACACCAGGATAGATCTGGCACTTTTCTTACATGCAGTTCAGAGGATCAGAATTAGAATCCTGAATTTCTTGGAGTCAATGCAGAGAGTGGCAATTTACTCCAGAGTGGCAATTCAAAGTGCGTAAATTCAATACCTAAATACACGTCCCTACTTTGTACCACACAGCAGTAGCCACAGACACAGACAAAAAGAAAGGATGATTGAGCATTTGAAAAGACTGTGAACAGTTGTATGGGATTCTTTTTAAACCAACAATACATGATTTTTTTACTCCAAAAAAATAAAAAAGAAGTTCTAATTAACTGTATTGGGAAGTTTTATGCTTTTTATCATCCAGAATGTCAGACTAGGTATTTCCATGAGCACTCTTGGCCTTAAAATCTATGCCTCTACAACTTATTAAGAGGGTAAAACAAGGTTCACAAACAAGCACCCAGCATTTTATTATAACATATATTACCATGTGACTGTTCACAGTGAGTTTTACTTAAACAGTTGTTGAAAAACAAGCATGGTCTTTTTGCTACAGCTAAATAGCAGTAGATCATAAGCCATTCACAACCCAAACATTTTTTACAATGTATTTAAGATTGCATCTTACTGAAATCCTATGAGGCCAGCTTTAAAGAAGTGGGCAAGAAACTGCATTATCAACTTCTATGAAGCTAAAACGGTTAACTACTGTTTTTAATCTCCCTGTGATGGATCTGTGTAATTCCTGCTCACTCTAAGGGCAATTAGACTCACTCAAAGGGAACAGTAAGATTTTTGTCTTTATAGCTACCAATAAGAGCTGGTGGCAGGCTATTGAGGAGAAGTAGCAGGATACAAAAATGGCATGTACTGATGGCAGCTTGGTCATCAAGATCACAGCGTATCTATGTGCAGCTTACTGTAACACCCAGATTAAAAGAAACTAGGAACAGCCTACAACCAGACTGATGTCAAATTTCCAAGTAAAGGTCCTTTGAGGAGTTCCCTGTACTCCAAAAATTAAGAGTTGGTTACCACCTTTTTTCCGCTGCTTAAACCTGCTGTCAATCCATGAAACAGCTTTCTTGCCTATGTCCAACAGTTAATTTGTCTCAAGTCTTTCCTGAAGTCTTTGCTGATTTCTCTTTGAAAACACAAGTTCAAAAAAAATCAATGAATTCACATGTTTCTGATTCCTTTGAAGAACTAGACACATATTTGTGAGCCAGGCTTTCCCTTTATGAAAATCAGATTGATTCCTTCCTATTTCTCAAAGTCTTCCAAAGACAGACCTACCAGCATTTAGTCCCCTAGGAATATCCTAAAGCACTTTTTAAAAGAATTACGCTACACTTGTGACCTTCCATTCCTCTGACACCATGGCTGATTTAAACAGGAAGATACATGCTACAGTAGATAATGCAGTGATTGCGTATTTTAATGTCTTTGGAACCCTTACACAAGTATTATGTGGCGCAGGGAATTTAATTCTATTCATTTTTTCAATTTGTTTCAAACAAGCTTCATACTGACAGACAATTCAGTTTCATAGAAGTTTTTCACACTTACCCTCTTTTGTGTTTTAAAGTCTATACTGAGTTTTTATGTTATTCCAAGTTTATCTTCAAAATATTTTTGTACTGTATTACTTCAAGGTTCCAAAGATTTCCTCATTTGGGTGGCATGATTTGCATTTTCTGAAGGATGCCCTAATAACTTCCTTCGGTGTTATCTGTTTAACCAAATCAGTGTTTTTCCTGTTCTTTTAGACTCTCAGTACTTCATCATTAAAATAGGGATAACAATTATGTGCTTATGTTACAAGGTTTATGAAGATGTTTTTATGAGACTCCATACTTAATTCTGAAGTAATGAAGTCTATATAAAGATCACGATAGAATTATCTGAAGTCAGAGTATCTCTGAATTTCAGACAATTCCTAAGACTAAGATTTTGGGGAAGATATTTTAGATTAGTTTTATTTATTTTCAATACAAAGCAGAGACAACATATCCTTCAGTTTTACATGTAGCTTCTGTGAACTCAAAATGCTCTAAACTACTCATTAAACTTATACAAAAGGTGGATGCCAGTGATGCGGTTATCACAAGTGAAAGTGTTAAGTCCCTATGTATTTTGTTCTCCTGTTCAAAAAAACCATTTTTATCAATAAGTATTTATGAATATTCAACATATCATTGATAGTTCTAAATTCTACATTGTAAATGTGTAAAATACATTACACAGTTTCCATATCTCTTCTGTCAAAAGCTGACAACAGCATGGGGAACTAAACAGACTTATTCACTACATCTTGTTATCGTGGTATCCACGTGTTTACCCTTATTAACATAGTAAACACACATACATCAGGGCTCCTTGCCCCTGAAGGGCGAGATACCTTGCATTTACCAAAAAGCAGTATACTACCTACAGCCAATATCCTGGAGCAGATGCAGAATCATAGCTTATTACCTCATGTAAAGAGCATATTCTTAAAGACTGTACTGGTTTTGTGTCTACTTATCTGCCAGTTCCACTGTCTCCCCTAACTTCCTCTTGTCGAATTTCAACCAAATTTGATTATGGTGATGTGAAAATAGTACCTGGGTACAGGACAGAAACCTTATTAATATCCCTTTGGAGTGGAGAGAGGGAGGTCATTCTGTGGGGAATAATCAGACAGCACTCACACAGCTCTGAACTCAGGCAATGCTGCCTTCTGTCCAGTCATATATATATACGGGTCTTAGGCAGCAGATGAGACTGCTTTGAGTAACATTTACGGGACGGTACACAGGACATTATGGTTGGCTTGCTCTGTGATCTTGCTGGGCACAGACGTGAGACTGACTGGCCTGTAGTTCCCCACTCTTTGTTTTTTTCCCATTTTAAAAATGGGGGGTATGTTTCCCCTTTTCCAATCAAAAGGTACTTCACTGGACTGCCGTGACTCCTCCAAAATGATGGACAGTGGCTTAGCAACTCCTTCTGCCAGTTCCCTCAGGACCCCCAGATGCATCTTGTCAGGTCCCATGGACTTGTGCACCTTCAGGTTCCTTAGATGGTCTCAAACCTGCTCCTCTCCTACAGCAGGCATAATTATGATGCAATTATATCTTAGGATAAAGGTTTGGTGGGGTTTTGGTGATCTGTAAGAGTAAGTAATTCTTCACAGTCATTAACCCCCCTCTTCTTAGGGGAACTGCTTGCACTGAAAGGCCAGGATCTCCCCTGGCATATTGCACTGAACACAGAGGAGGTTAGAGCACCAACTGTTGCTCTGTTCCAGCCCTGTGCTGGTGAAAGAAAAAAGCACTGCCAGCTGAGGGGTTGGGAGAGGGATCCCTTCGGACCCATGCACATAGTGCCACTGCCACAGCAAGAAGGAGGAGAGGAGCCAAGGGTAGGCAGAGGCAGAATCAAAGGAGGGCCAGGCAGGGGCAAAATGGCACCAGACCAGGCCAGGTGTCAGCTGTGCAGAGACAGGCATGAAAATATTATAGATGTGACAAAATTATTCATACCTAATTTAACATTTTTCATACTGTCTTTCAATACCACTTAGAACTGCTTTCCTACCATAGTATGGTATGAGTACATAATCCTTAACTTCAGATGACAAGACAAGCTTTGCCTGTAATACCCAAACCTTGTTTTCTTTCTGGTTACTTTGTTTACTCTATAGAAAAAGAAAAAAAAAAAGAAAAATCTTGTACTGAAAAAAAAGCATCTCCAGGAACAATATCTGTGCACTCAGCCATTCTGGGCAAGCACCTGCATTAACTACATTTGGACAAATACATTAAAATGGTTTAAAACAAACTTTCCTGGCTGAAGTTCATGACACTTTTCCACTAAAGGAGCTTGGAAATAAACATATTTTGGATTTTCTTATAAGCATGGCTGGTTAAAAAAAGGCTTCCACCACTGTCTTTTAAGCAGGGCAGAGAAATGAGAACAGTCCCAACTGAATAATCAGAATGAAACATAATTGGAGTTTCAAGATCCTGTGCACTGAAAAGAGCTCAGCATCTCCAAAAACTGGCAAAGTGTCCCTAGACTCACCAGTCTCTTAGCTTTACAAGCCCTACAAAACTGAATAGCCACACAAGAATGTTTTAAAATCGGCAATCTTAAGGTTCATGCAACCACCAAGAAGCAAAGTTACTTCACCTAAAGTAACAAAGATGCTGGATTTGGGGAAAATTGTAGAAGGCTTCAACATAACACACTACATACTTCAAAAGAAGTGTTCATTTGTTCTTAAGGTTACAAAAACCCCAATTATTTTGGAACCGTTTGTCTTTAATTCAGCACTGTTGCCAGGTGTAAGGCAGAAGGATGCACAACCTGACAGAAGCAAGGGCATACATCTTACAATCTCTCAGGAAAACTCCTGTGTTCTTTTATCCTCTACATGCAAGTAAGTCAGTCTGAAGCATCTGAAAGTGCTCTGAATGAAAAAACAGATACAGGTGTTATGACTCCCATTTAACATATGGAAGGAAAGAAAGATTTAAGTAATTTGCCAAGAACAAGGCACCACAGAATTAGATACAGTCCACCAGACTTCAGCAATTCAAATAATAATGCAGAAGGAAAATATACACACCTTACCCAGAGAGAAAACTGCAAATTGAGGTAAAAGATGCCTTTTTGTGTGTATGTGTGTGTGAAAAGAGCTCTGTTTTCCTTAGAGAATTTTCCCACTTATTTTCAAATCAGAGTACACAGCACATGTTCTACCTTTTCTGCCATACGCCATAAAATCACAATTGCAGTTTCCATGATTTTTTTCTTGTCTTATAATGACTATAGTAGGAATTACACTTCTTGAGAAGTTCACAAGGGTCACCCCAGTTCATATAAATGATTGAAATACACCCAAAATAAACATAAAAATATTTCTCAATTATTTTTGTTAATTACTTTTTCCATGGAAGTAAGATTTTCACTGTGTTTTTGTCTTTTAAACACAGTGGCTTGTGATCTTAGAGCCCCTATTACAACAGGTGTTGAAAACGAACTCCAGCAGCCAAAGTGCTTTATTTGTGAAGCTGTATGTGGAGAGGTACTTCTCAGCCATCATGCCAGCATTTTTTAAGGAAAGTATCCAATTCCATTATGTGATCTCATTGTTTCTATTAATGATTTTAAATGCCTGTACAAAGGCATATTTCTCCTATAAACTGAAACTGCTTTATCCTAGCTTCTCACAGTAGATTTCAAAGAACATACTACACGTTACCTACAATAACATTAGTGCAATTTCAAACTAAATAAACTGCATATACAAAAGTATAATACACAAACAAAAACCCATATGATTTAAAATCTTATCAATTGAAATACTGCAGTCTAATCATCAAAAAAAATTAAAGGCATGCATAAATAATGTAAATAGCAAATAAATTTTCTCTATCTTTTCAGGTAAGTGATCGATTTGCTAAGCCTTCACTTGCAGGTGTTAAAAAATCTTACAAATGAACACTACCTTAGAGGCTAGAAAGATTATGTGCCTTATGAGACAAAGTAAAAGCCAGGAGTGATTGAGCTGCTTAGCTACAGCCGACTGGTGCCATTTTGGTTTCCCTATTTATCTGCTATATGGGGCTGACAGATATGACACAGGAGACTCTCCTGGACTGGCAGCAGGAACCCCGACAAGATATTCTATGGTGCCTGTAAAGGTACTAAACACTTGGGTTTAGGTACTTGAATTGCTGTACCACGTCGGCAAGCTCCAAATTTGCTTCTCTATTCCATACTCCACACTTCTGTTTATCTGGAGTACTTTGTCTCCCAGACAGTGAGATTCTCAGTTCCCATGGATTCTTTTTTGTCGGGCTTTGGCAAAAAAGCTGAAAGCGCACAAAAACTTTTGTGGAACTCTCTGCGAGGTGGCACATCTAACTCCTATTCTTTTTTAATTACAAAAGCTATGTTTGAGCTATCCTTCCACCCCCTCGCCCCCTAGGCACATGCCATGCAGCCTTCTGCTCAATTTGCCCACAGTGACAAATTTTCCCATATCCTACCCAGAACTTCTAAGGCCCAACGGGCAATCATCTCTTCACATATCTTTATGGTTTGGGGGTCACTGTTCGTACGTCTCCTTGACACACACAGAGTCTGCACACTGCTATGCTGTACTGCCCAGGTAAATTACAGCAAACCCCAAGAGCTTCAGTACTTCCCAGCCTCATCTCACAGGGTGTGAGCTCAGAGCATCACCTGCTTGGGAAGTATGAACACTCACAACCGGGTAGGTCCCCCCTAAACCGCCCCAGTGTACTCACAGGGTCTGGGTGTCCTCCGGAAGGCTGGGAATGAAGCGGATGTCCCTGCAAGTGATTTTGTAGTCATCCCAGTCGGAACACTCGCAGAAGGCTGAAGGACACCTCTCTGTGCCCTGGCTGCACAGCACCAGCAGCAACTGGAAGGCCAGGGGCAGGCAGAGCATCTTCCGCCGCCCGCTCCGCCGCTCGCTGCTGCGAGGGACGGGATGAGACACCAGAGCTGCGAGGGCAAACAGGGCTGCCCCGCCGGGAGAAGCCGCTCGGGAGAGGCGGCACCTTTGCCGGACAACGCCGCCTCCTCCCTACGCGGGGACTGGAACCGTCTCGGCCAACCCTGCGCGCCCTCTCCTCCGGGCTGGCTCCGTCTCCTCGCCCCACACGGACCTGTCCCCCAGCTCCTC
>NW_010257682.1:0-1643 GCF_000690775.1 Eurypyga helias
TTTGGCACCAGCCCCTCCAGCGTCGGCCCTGGGCCGCAGGTAGCGATTCCTCTTGCAGCTCCCGCACCGCGACTTCCCTGCTTTGCTTGGAAACAGTGCTGCCGGCGCCGGTTGATTCCTCCAGTCCTTAGCGAGTCCTTTGGATTTGCTGGAAAGACTTGGGCTTTCCAGTTCTCACGCTGGCCCAGAAGGGTGACAGTCAGGTTGCAAACACAGGAGGTGAAAGCTTTACGTCGCAGAATAATTCCGAGCGGTTTTGTTGGGAACATTCCTTCTGCCAACAGATGCAATAAAACCACCTTTTTGCTGGCCTTAGCCCCAGCTCTGGCCCTGTTTCCGTTCACTTTTCAAATCCAGAACTTGCTATCCCGGATTTTTCTGCAGGGTTGAGCTCCGAGTTCGGCGCAGACGGGTCCTTTACAGCTCCGTGGGGTTTTAGGGATCCCTGCCCGTAGCTGCAGTGACTGTCAAGCTCACCTTGCTGGTTCAATGCTTAAATACCATGATATCCCAGGAGTCCGTACTGGGAACGAACTGGAACCTGGTTTATTTTGGTTCTGGAGGCTGTTCCCGTGCCGCAGCAGCCGGTTCCCAGGGATCTGTGTGCCAGCTCGGCAACGTTTAGGAGCGTAAAACCGTTGACAGGCGTCAGGGTTCGCGTTCTCCGAAGCGTGTGCCGTTCCCGTAGCCTGTCAGCCTAAAGGTTCAGCTCTTATTAGAGCCTTCGCTCCGGATCCGAGCTTGCTGTCATTATGGATTGTCCTTCCAGCACTCGGAAATCAAGGAGGGAGATGCGATAGCGTTGCCCCGCGCTGATTTAGCCGTCAGCTTGACGGCGCGTAGCACGGGAGAGTAAGCATGCTTGTTTTTCCGGCCCTTCCCTTCTCCACACAGGTTTTCTTCGGAAAGCCACCGTGGAATATTTCTGGGACTCGGGTAAAAATTGCTGCTTTCGTCCCGGCTTTGGTCTGTGATCCAAGATAATCATTTGGGAGGTGTTGCTGCGCAGGTGGGGGACGTGGAGAACCCTCCTCAAAGCCAGGGGGCTTGGCCGAGCCGGGTGTTTGGTGAGGCTTTTCCTGTTTTGAGCTCGAGCTTCACGTGACTGGAGTGTCAGCAGAAAGCCGAGCCGGGGGGGAAGGGAGTCAGCGGGGGAGATGAGGTTTGACTTTTCTGCTGGGTAGAGCGCGCGGCGAGGTGGCCGGTGGCTCGCCACTCCGGTTTCGGGTACAACGGGACGCCTGGAGCCCACGTCAGTTGGTTTCGCTTCCGGGTGCTTTGGTTTTTGGAAGGAAAAGCTGCCCCCACCCAACCCAGCGCCGGTTCCAGCTGAACGCGACCTCGTCTGTCGCTTCTCCAACTCCGGCCTAATATAGAGAAACGCTCGGTGTGGCTTTTCCGTGGCACGATCCGCTGCCGAGTATGGAGCTGGGTTTCTCTCAGGGTTCCGCTCTGGATTCAGCGGGTTGGGCATCTTCCCAGAAAGTCTAGGGATGATTAGTGCCCTCTGAAAGGTCTTTATTACATGCCATCTCCTCCTTCCCTTGCAGTGTGTGCTGTATTTATGGAGTTTAAAGATAAACCATCCCAAAACGTTGTTCCTCCTCCGAGGGAACCACGAGTGCAGGCACCTCACAGAATAC
>NW_010257682.1:1686-10167 GCF_000690775.1 Eurypyga helias
TAAGGTGTTGTCACTAGGGGCCGGGGGGGTGGAGCTTGATTTTTGTGCCTGCCATGAGTGCTGTCGGTATGCGTTGTCTTTTCCCAGCGTGCACAGCTCTTCCCCTGTTTCAGCTCCTGCTAAAAAGAAAATCCCAAATATCTAAGTCCTGTGAGGTGCTGAGTGTCTCGCTGGGGCCTCCTGCTTCCGAAGCAGAAGGGCGGCTGGAAGAAACGTGAGCGCGTTGTCCCCATCTCGCTGATGAGCTGGTTGCATGTGCCCCCCCAGCCCCAATTCGCAGGCCCAGGGATGTATAATTAACCACCAGCTGACTTGGAGCTCCAGAGCCCGCAGCGGGGATTGCTGGCTGCAATTGGAAGCAGGCGAAGGATTTGTTCCTCCCTGTTTGCGCTAGGGAGAATCATCACCTTTCAGATCATCTTAGTTGAGTTAACGAGAGTTTTGGGCAGCATTTACGTATTTATTTTTAAACCAGCCATGAGGAAAGGCTGGGGAGCGACCCCTCTCCGTGGAGGATGATGGTCGTTCCTCACAGCACTGAGAAGGTATAAGCCAGAAATGCTCTCGGAGGGGACAGTTTCTCAAGAACCCGACCCCAGGAACTAGTTACAGGCCAGGCACAAGTCCAGGCTTTATCCCTTCGGCTCTGGGTGCTGCTGGGTGGCGTAAGGCTGGTCGGTACCGAGGTCAGGACATCTGCTCGCTCAGAACTGAGCCGGGACGCACCAGCCAGCTCTGCGCTGGAACGGGTTGCCCAGAGAAGCTGGGGATGTCCCATCCCTGGGAGTGTCCAAAGCCAGGCTGGATGAGGCTTGGAGCAACCTGGTCTAGTGGAAGGTGTCCCTGCCCATGGCAGGGGGTGGGACTGGGGGGGCTTTAAGGTCCCTTCCCCCCCAGACCATCCTGGGGTTCTAATGGGAAGCGTTGAGAGATTTCTGCAGGCGGAGGCTTGCTGTAAAAGCTCGGCTGCCTTCGGAAAGGCTGTGGTATCTCTGATGGATTGAAACATCCCCTTCACCCCAGGTGAAGGTGAGACACCCAGCAGAGATCGTGGCCCTGAAAGAGCCCATGTGAAGCTTCGTTTATCTGGGGGCATCTTGGTCAAATTCCAACTCAAAGCACTCGTGTCCGGCCAAAAAGGCAATTCCTGTCCTAAATGCCTGTGCTGCTGCTCTGCAAAGCTGGAGAGCTGCTGTGTTTCCTGGAGTGCAGTCTGCCCAGCAGCTCAGGCCGGTGAGACCGAGTCCGGAGGTGCAGTGTGAGCGTCGGAAGGCTGGATTTGTTACCATCCCAAGTTTTCTATCCGTGGCAAACACCCAGCCTCTTCGCTGTGTCAATCGCAGTGCAGGTCTTCTAGAAGAAGAAAACCCCAGAGGGAGTTTTCAGCCTTTCTGCCATGTCCAGCGCGTGTTTTCCGTGTCAGCGTTTTTGCTGGTACGGGGGGGGGGTGCAGAGTCCGCCTTGCTGGGCCGTGGACACGGGGTTTCCTTATCGCCTCGGGGCTTGGGTTCCTTGAACTTCGTTATCAGGGCTTTGGCTGATCAAAACTGCTTCTGTCACGTAGGTTTGGCTGCCTGAATGACTCAAAAGAAATGAAAAGATTAAAAAAAAAAAAGTCTTTGTTGTGCAAATGAATTCCTTTCCTCCCTCTCTTCCCCCCTCCCTACCCTCCATCTTTCCAGGTCGAATCAAGTACTCGGAGCGAGTGTATGATGCGTGTATGGATACATTTGACTGTCTTCCTCTTGCTGCCCTCTTAAACCAGCAGTTCCTGTGTGTGCACGGAGGACTGTCTCCAGAAATCACGTGTCTAGATGACATTAGGAAAGTAAGTCATCTCCGGCGTCCTTTCACCTACCTTACACCTCGTAGTAGGCTGGCTGGATCCCCGCCATGCCGCTGGGATGTGGATGCTGCTGCAGCCTTCGCCAGCATCATCCTCACTTTGGCTACGTTTTCCAGTTAGACAGGTTTAAGGAGCCTCCAGCTTTTGGTCCGATGTGTGACCTGCTCTGGTCCGATCCCTCGGAGGATTACGGCAACGAGAAAACGCTGGAGCATTTCGCCCACAACACTGTTCGCGGCTGCTCCTATTTCTACAGGTGAGTTTGGGGGGCTCGGGTGGACTAGAGCTTTTTGTCACCCCTTACGCTAAGGTGTAGAGGGAGATAAATTCCTATTCCAGTCGCTGTGGGACCTCACAGTGTACCTGGCCCTGGAGCAGTCTCCCCTTGGCTCTAATGCACCAATATCGAGCTCTCTGTGGATGTGCTGCCCTGTGGAATTGTCTCGGACAGCAGAGATGCTGCTTGTAGCTGGCAGGGTGCCTTTGGAGTGGTTTTCAGGCACTGGGCAGTACCAGGAGCTCTAGGAAATAGCCTTTTCCTGTCTAAAAGAGAAGCATTTGGTGCTGACAGACCACTTGTTAGCCCGGCTGGTAGGGAGGATTTGGCATCAGGGCTCTGTTCAACACAGCGCTTCCCAATTAATTTTTGAATGATGTCATACCTGCTGGCCTGGCTTGGGGATGCTGGACGCAGCCCCCGGGATGCTGCAGGTGACTGGCTCCTGAAACCAAGGCCACGGGTGCTCTCTCTTCTGCTGTGGTAACCCCTACTTGCTTTTTGTCTTCCAGTTACCCTGCAGTGTGTGAATTTTTGCAGAACAATAGTTTGTTATCTGTCATCCGAGCTCACGAAGCCCAGGACGCTGGGTAAGTGCCGCAGCCTGCTGCCTGAGCAGGCTCCCCGCTACCCGTAGCAAGACACGTTTAACACTTGACCTGTTTTTCAGGTACCGAATGTACAGGAAGAGCCAGACAACAGGCTTTCCGTCATTAATCACAATCTTCTCTGCACCAAATTACCTAGATGTCTATAACAACAAGGGTAAGGCTGGCAGGGGCGAGTCTCCGCTGCTCTTGGCGTGTCCGTACTGTCCCTGAAATCCCTCTCCACCTTCCCCTGCCCACTCCGCCCTCTCTAGTCGCATTCTTGGTGTGCATTGAGCGAGCTTTAGGTGTCAGGAGCTGGAAGGGGCTGCCTTCTCTGTCGTGAAGACTTAATGTGTTACTGTGGCAATTAGCTGTCACCGTACGAAGCCTCGGAGAACGCTTCCGTTTCCAGCCCCGTGTCGGCCGAGCACTTTTGATGAACACTGCCGTGAAGGGGAAGGAGAGGCAAGCTTTTAATTCCCCGTGGTGGGGAGCTTTCCTCAGCTGCGTGCCGCTCGCTTTGGAGCTTGGCTCTGCGTTCATCGCTGCCGCTTTGCCGAAGTGCCAACAGCTCTCACTTGCCCTTCGCTCTCGCGGTGGGCTTAGAAGTGACATAAGGGGGGAGCTGGAAGAGTCTGTTCCCGCTCTGGGGAGCTGGGATTATCTGGTGGATAACAAAGTTCCCGCAGCACAGCTACGGCTCCCAGGAGTTGGCCGTGCCCGTGGACGTGCGTTGTCTTTCCTTTTTCTCTCCCAGCTGCCGTACTGAAATACGAAAACAACGTCATGAACATCAGGCAGTTCAACTGTTCCCCTCACCCCTACTGGCTTCCAAACTTCATGGATGTCTTCACGTGGTCTTTGCCTTTCGTAGGGGAAAAGGGTAAGAGAAACCCAAATCTCTCTCATGAGTTGCCCAGTGACTGGTCATAGTACCATAGAATCACGGAATGGTTTGGGTTGGGAAGGGCCTTAATGCCCCCTGGTCCCACCCCCTGCCATGGGCAGGGACACCTTCCACTAGACCAGGTTGCTCCAAGCCTCATCCAGCCTGGCCTTGGACACTTCCAGGGATGGGGCATCCACAGCTTCTCTGGGAACCTGTCCCAGTGCTCCCACCCTCTCCAAGTGCTAGAGACCTGTCCCCGGGTGTGCTGGGGGAGCGTTGGATCTCCTTAATACCAGGTAGCACTGGAAAGCAGCTCAGGTTCAAGGAGATCCCCAGATACCTGGGCAAAGTTCCTGTGGAAGATAGCAGCTTTAGAAAGTTTTTATCACCGAGACCATCCGTTCTCGCTGTTGGGTGGAGCCCATCTCGGGTGGTGTAGCCCCACCTCAGAGTTTGGGGACGTTTCTCATCCTCTGGGTTTGCAAGGGAGAGGTTAAAACCTCCTGCTGGCTTGTGACCCACCGGAAAGGAAGCATTCGCTTCAGTTTAAAGGCTCATCTCGTTCTGGAGGAGATGAAGCAGCTTAAAACACGACCGAGACTTTGCCTCAGCAGAAAGGTTTTCACATCTCCCGGTGAGTCTAAATTCCACCCCGGCCTCGTACGTTGGGAGCACAACTTCATGGTGTGAAGTGCCGAAGGTTTTTTGACTTTGAGGAACCCCAGGTTGAATCCTCCCCCACATCTGACATTCCAGGTGTGCGGGGCGGGAGAGCTGGGACCTTCGGCGAGCCCCGGCTGCTCCCTGTGAGCATTGATGCCCCGCTCCCCACATCTGCTTCCTCTGGGATGTGCTTGGACTGCATCCACCTCCTTGGCAGAAGGTTGGGAGTGTGTCTGCCATGGGTACCGCTGTGAGGTACCAGCAGTGTGCGGCTAAAAGCATCTCTGGGCTTCCACTTCCCACGTATAAATGACCTTGAAACCCTTTCCACGTCCAGCTCGTCCTCCCAATCCCTCTGTGTGCCAGGCATGCGCTCCAGACCTCCCTAATCTCCCTCTCTGCTTCTTGCAGTCACAGAAATGCTCGTTAACATCCTCAACATATGCTCCGATGACGAGTTGATCTCGGATGGCGATGAGACGTTGGAAGGTAAAAACGGCCGCGACGACCGCGCTGCTGCTGGGGTGGGGGGGTGATTTATCGCCTCGTGTCCGGCCAAGGTCTCCAGTTCCCCCTTTGGCCAACCCTTGTGCGGTTCTGGGTAGGAAACGCTTTTTTTTTTTCCTTCGCTCCCGGAGAAATTAAATCACAGTCGCTGCGGCAGACGCTTCTCTGGAGAATGGTTTCTTGCTCCTTACGGAGACGGCGTCCCCAGTGTTATTTTTTCCCTCAATTCTACGTTTTCTGTCCCAAACCCCCCCCCCCGCAGTCTTCCCATCCGTCGCAGTGAACTCCTCTATCCAGCGGCTCCTTGTGTCACCCCCAAAACCCCCTCGTTTCCTGCAGTTTCCATACCCGGGGAGGGTGGGGGTGTCGCTTTGACCTAGAGGAAGCGTGGGGCCGTCAGCATGCCCGGGGGGGAGGTCCGGGGGGAGCCCCGTGCAAGGCGGCGCACGAGGCGGACCCGCGGAGAAGCAGAACACCGTTGTGGTCCGACGCGGTGCGGCTGCTTCGCTCGACAGGTCGAGACGTTAACCCGCTTCTCCCATTGCATTCCGTTTTTGGTTTGGTTTGTGGTTTGGTTTTGGTTTGGTTGGTTTTTTTTGGTTTTTGTTTTTTCTTTCTCCCTCCCATGGAAATTAAATTTGTTTCTTCTATCTCTGTCTTCATCTACTTGTTTCTTGGTGTCTCCTCTCCCTGAAGATCACTACATTTCAAGCTATCAGAAAGGTACCCAGCTAGAATTTGCTACAAGCTTAATTTTCACTGCCTGTGCCACCAGATTCCTCAGAGTGGATTTGACTAGCTGACTAGTGGGGCAGTCTCTTCATCCCCTTTGCAGTTTTAACATAAGCGCCGTGTGTTTTGGGTTGTGTGGTTTCTTTTTTTTTGGTTTGGTTTTTTTGTTTTGGTTTTGTTTTTAACCCTTCTGCGTTCCTCCAGGAACTCGAAATGGGGGTCACGTTTCTATCTGACTTCTGAATGCAGCCACGTAGTGCATGGCTGAGCCATCGGTGCATGTTAGACCTCTGGTTTGGCTTCTACTGTCCTAACGTGTAGTTGGGCCACGTGAGGAATCTCAGCTGAGAGGAGATGTATTTGTTACCTCTTTTCCTTGGTTTCACTTCCCCTCCATGCTCTCCCTCTCCCGTTCGGTCCGCCTGAAGCGGAAGGGGGAGCTCACGTATCTCACTGTGTGTCTGTGGGGTCAGAGCAGGGTCGCGAGGCTCCGGCCAACCCTTCACTGTGCGCGTTGGATGCCAAAGCTGATGCTTGCCTGACACTCCTTCCCCGCGGCGAGCACAGCCCGGCCTTCATCAGACTCGTCAGTGTTCTGCCTTGCCAAACTGTGTCTACGTGGCTGAGTCATTTGTGTTACGTCCTGTGTAGTGTGATCGACCCCGGGGAGCTCCGGACAAGACCCGGCCGAGCCGTTCCCTTTGGTGGTTCTACTCTCTTTAGACCCTTAAGTCCGTGTGCCATCTCGTTGGTGTTGCCCTTCTCGCTGCCATCCTGACCGCCATCCTCTCGGCACTGTTCTCTCCGGAGCGTAGCTGTGAATCTGTAATCCGTGGTTTCTTTTCCTGGAGTCAGGCAGGTGCTTCATGCTGACATTACCTGCGCCAGGAAAGCGGGAAGCCTTAAACATGCCGGTGTTTGGTTTCTTTTCTCTCCCTAAGGTGGGACGACAGTCCGTAAAGAGATCATCAGGAATAAGATTAGAGCCATCGGGAAGATGGCACGCGTCTTCTCGGTCCTTCGGTAAGGGAGCATCTTGGGGTTTGGGGTCTGAGTCAGGGTGAGCCCAGTCCTGCCAGGGGGGAAAAACCGTCCGAGGCCGTTGATTCGGAGCAGATGGCGAAGGCTCGAGGGGGGTGGTTTCTGCATTCCTGGTGGTGTGACTCCCAGAAACCTTCCTCTCGAGTGCTTTGCCCACAGAGGTGTATTTCACAGCACGGTTTGGGTGGGAAGGGACCTTAAAGCCCACCCAGTCCCACCCCCTGCCATGGGCAGGGACACCTTCCACTAGACCAGGTTGCTCCAGGCCTCATCCAGCCTGGCCTTGGACAGTCCCAGGGATGGGGCATCCACAGCTTCTCTGGGCAACCTGTGCCCCCCACCCTCTCCGGGAAGAATTTAGCCCTTTCGGGGTGCATGTGCTATGGCTGAGGCCTGGTATGTCCGAGGCAGGGATGTGCCGGGTGCCTGGCAGGGCAGACCCAGGGCAGGCTCCGATTCCATGCTGCTCGCTGTGGACCTGAATGACCACTGCCTGGACCTCTGGGTAACTGCTTGTGTCCCCTCTTGCTTGCAGAGAGGAGAGCGAGAGCGTGCTGACCCTCAAAGGCCTGACTCCCACAGGTACGCTGCCCCTGGGAGTGCTCTCAGGGGGGAGGCAGACCCTGCAAACCGGTGAGTATGCATGATCCCCCCTCCGGCAGCGTTAAACCTGGCCCTTACCTGCCCCCAAAAAACATTTGCTCTGTTCCCATGGGTGTACTTCAGGGTGCCAGGGGGACCCAGGGAAAGGGTCCAGACCCGGGAGACGGTCCAGGCCCAAGGGACCCAGGGGATGGTCTGAACCCAGGGAATGGTCCAGGCCCAGGGGACCCAGGAGAGGGTCCTGCCCCAAGGGATGGCCAAGGGGACCCAGATGAGGGTCCAGCCCCAGGGGCTGGCCCAGGGGACCCAGGAGAAGGTCCAGCCCGAGGAAGAGGAAGGATCCAGAAACAGGAGGAAGCATGAATGTAGGTGGGGTTGTGGAGAACCTTCCAAGATATCCCCGTGTACCCATGGTGTGGGGTGAGGGAGACAAGCACCCCGCCTAAAGCACATGCATTGCTTCGCTCTGTGTTTCTGCAACGCCTTCTGTCCTTCCTTTCCCTCCTGACGCTGCATGAGAAGCGTCTCTGCTTCCCCCGTCGGCTGCTGGTGTGTGCCAGCGCGCGGGGGAGTGGAACAGCACCCGCCTGCTTGCTTGTTCTTCGTGGAACGAAACCCCTCCCACCCGGTCCCTGTAAATTGCCAATTCCAGGGAAGCTTAGACTTCGTGGAAGGGATTTCTTCCAGGCCTTTATGCTTCGCACTGAGGTTTCTCTCCCCTCCCAGCCCCGGTTTTGAGCCGGTTTTGGAGGCGTCTGTTCCTGCTGGCCGATCCTTCCTTGCCCTCCCTCAACAGCCCGGTGTGCCTGAGCGCGCTCTGAGCTCGCGGGGAGGGAGCTTGGCCGGTGGTCAGGGAATGAGTTAGCCTAGTAACATGTGTCCCCAGAGGGAATCCTGTAATCTGGTGTTTTAATCCTTTCCTGCCGCCTGCCTTCGGATGCTGGCATCGTCCCAGCCCGCTCTCCCCTTCCCGTCGGCACTGGGCCGTCTCCCGCCCGCTCGGAAGAGGCTTTTTCTGGGATTGCCTTCCCTCGATTAAACAGCTCAGGGATAAATACCACTCCTGGGGGTGGGGGGATGCAGTCTCGCTCCCCCAACTCCTGGGTTTCTCTGCCCGCAGAGGAGGAGCAAGAGGGTGGTTTCCCCTCTTTTTTTTTTTTTTCTTACCAGCCATAACGGTTTCCATGTCCCAGTTCTGCTCCAGGCATGGGAACAGCCAGAGTGGGAAGGCAGCCCGAGCTGTCAGCTCGCTCGCGGTGCCGTGTCCCCGTAGCCTGCGTGCTGCAGTGCTCGCCCCCCCTCGGGGGGTTCCCGAGGGGCTGCCCCAGCCCCC
>NW_010257683.1:0-35606 GCF_000690775.1 Eurypyga helias
TCTATAATTCTATGATTCTATGAGTATAAGGAAAAGATAGCATTCTGGATGAGACCCACTGACACAGCCCTGTCAAGCAGAGCACAGAGTTGTCAAACCGAGCAGAGCATATCTTTCCTGTTAGACTACAGTCCTTTTTCTTATTTTTAGGCTGAGCCTCAAGACAATTTTCCCAACATAAGTACAGCCTTGAAAAGCTCACAGTTATTAGCTGCTCTATGACATTCTTTCTCTCCACACTCATTTCTCATCTAATAGTCCTTTGGTGCTGGGCATCACTCATATTCCCCTTTGCAGGAGATGTTTTTCTTCTTCCATATATGCTTCTTGCAGGATTATTGGTCTGAATCTTTATGCACCTCAGAAAAACAAAGGTGAACAAATAATAATACCTACCTACACATAGCCCATTTGCAGCTTTCTTGGTCTCAACAATTTTCTCAGCTGTCCCAGTATTCTCAGGTGGTAAGGAGCATCTGTGCACTTTTAGAAATACTACATGAAATGACTAATTCTGGAGTTTTAAGTGAGCTGAAAAATATCAGTTTTGGGAAATTGGATTTTTAAAACAAACTAAGAGATATGTATTTACTTGAATAGTACAGAGATGACACTTTGGACACAATTCACTTGTTCTTTTCACCAAATGCATCCTTTTCATTTTTATTTCAAATTATGACTTTCACACTAAAGGGAAAAAGGTTTAAATGGGTATTTATGATACAAGAAAGGAAATCAAGAATAACAATCTATATTCACACTCAAAAAAGGTCAAAAAGACCAAATATAAATAAGCTATTTCAGCAAAACCCTCAAACAAACAAAGAAATAAAAATCACCTTCAGGATTTTTCAGGAACTGTAGCAAATGGAAAAAGACAAAGCAAAAATACTTACTCTAAATTTAGTAACACCAAGAAACACGGATTAGCTCATCTAGTTTATACAACATTAATTTAGGTAACAAATATAAGAATTTACTCAGCATAGCCTGTTATATTGGTTAAAATAATAAGAATATCTTTAAACTATTGGGTCACTTGCAGGAAGGGTAAATTGAAGCCTTTTCTCTTAAAAGGATGTCTAAATCTGTGTACTAAAGCTCTTGGAATTCTGCTAACTGTAGTATATGGTATTATTTTTTTTTTTTATTTCCAGAAACTGTCATTTCTCTCCACGTTGTGCAGCTAGGGAAAAAGATTTTGGTTGCCTACTTCGCAAGACTTTTCTTTCATCTTTCTATTGGCTGCTAATGTTTCCTCCTCACCCCCACCCCCCGCACGCCCCATTACAGAAATATATGATTATGGATCACGTACACTTTCATTCTGCTACTATTCTACATATAGTGAGAACTTTTCTCCTATTCAATGCCCAGAAAATGGCTGTATAAGCTTGATAAGGGTCAACATTTCCTAAAATGGCTATAGCGATCTATGAGGCTAAAACTCCACATTGCAGAATAGGTCAGAGAGGCAAAATATTCAGTAATCCTAACACTTTCTGGCCCATTTCACATTAATATTGGTAGAATCTTCTGCAACAAAACATTACTATGGAAGATTTATTTTGATTCAAAATCCCACAGTTCTCATAACTTCTGACAAGCACCAAAAAATGAATAGTGAGAACAAACCAAACAAAAAGCCAGGCATGCGTAGAGCCTCCTGGCAGGGCAATGCATCACAAGAGGGTTCCCCAGCATGCTGATCAATGTAACACCAAGCATCCTGATGGTCTTGGACTGTGCTGGCCACCACTGGGAGCAATTTACTAGAGATAACTGAAGAGAAAAATACATACTACACTCTATTAAGCAGAAGTTTATCTAAGTTTAGAGTACTGCTGAAAAGGCTGGTCCTATCTTCCTTTTCTTGCTACACATTCTGACCCTCTTTGTCGATTTAGTTCTGGTGGCTGTGGTTGAACTACCCGTATGTTCTGAGGGTTACTGGGTGGGTGAGAGACATGGACTAAGAGCACATAGCTAGGATTAAGAGAAGGACTAGACTGTTTTTGGCAGCAGTGTCACCTTAAGTATTCTCAAATACCCTATGCAAAATACGAAGTAAACATGCAGAAACCTTTCCTTCACTTATTGGATGTGAATAGACACAATTTTCAACAATTTTAGTTATTTCTGGCTTAATATATTCTTATAGAACACATCTGTGTTTTCAGGTTTTCTTAATTGTATTTGAGTTTCTCATTCAGAAATAATCAATACTGAGAGTCACTGAAATAAAATATAGAAGAAAAGCATTGAACTGGATCTCAGGACAGCATTGCTCTAGCTCTTGGACCATTCTCAGACTTCTGGGAATAGACTTCTTCTATGACCATAATACAGACCTGTACTCCGATATTTCATTTCAGAAGAAAAAACAAACAAACAAACAAACAAAACCCACAAACAAACAAACAAAAAACCAACCCAGGATTAAATAAATTTATGGATTTCAATACAACAAGTATTGTGGTAATAAAATCTATACAACTTTGTGAACTATTTTAACCGTCTAGTAGTGGTGCTGATAAGGTTATTTAGAAAGCGTAGAAATCTGAATCCTGAGAGTTGTCAGCAAGAATGGAAAGCACAGCTATTGAGATATAACCTAGGGGCCCAAGAAACATTTTCAGGGGTGCTCACCCTCAGGTTCAAGGGATAACTTAATCCAGGGGTAACTAGTCTGACTAAGTGGGGCATCCTGTTGGAGGGATGGTCTTTCTGTGTTGAAGTATTCCCTTCACATGGATTTGCAGGTCAGGGAGACTGAGCTTTTCCAAGTTCTCCCTCTTACAAACTTAGTTTAACTCTACAAGGTACAAGGACCTATATTTGACTGTGGTTGCCTGAGTTTAGGGAGAATGAACTAGTTTGGAGTTGCTGATATACAAGAAAAGAAACAAAAAACATGTCTTGAACATGGGTTGGGATTCTGGCCTTCTTGAAATAAGTGGGCTGGCCTTGAGAAGTTAGAGCTGATCCTTTCATTTTCCATATTCCTTATTTCATAGCAGATCAAAATATTGAGGCACTCGTAAGTATTATCTTGGTCTGATTTCCTTTTATGAAATAAAAAGAGGTTATTCAGGGCATCCAATAAAGCAGTTGTCTTTTGTTAGTTATGGTAGAATTGTGTGGAAGAGTAACATTTAAAATTCATTTTTATTTTGAAGAATATTCCTAGTTGTTTGCTAAATTCAGGTTAGAAATTGTAGTTTACAGACCTCAGTTGCCCAAATGCCAATGGGAGGAATGGCAAAAAATCAAAGGTAATTTTTAATTGAAAATTACTACTACTAAAGGTGACTCATCTTCTAAGTATCTTGATGTGTTTGAAGATTAATTCCTTTGAGCTGTTTTGTTATTTTAAATTATTTTAGAACATTAAAAAGAAAGGAGGTTTATTGTTATTAGGGCTGATCTCGTACATGAGATACTGTGCAACCTTTTAATGTTAAAGAAATTAACGAGTCAAAAATGTAAAATAAATTACAATAAAGTAAATTTAACATTATCATAATAATCTTGGTAATGCCTTTAATAGAAATATTTAAATATTAAGGTTTTTGGGATACCAGAGTAATATTTGATATTGTGAAGCATTAGATTCTGTATCTATAAAACATTCAGTGATTTGATCTGTCTTTATAATTGATTAATGCAAGAATCTTAAGTTTCACAGTTATGCTTCCATTTTGGCTTAGGCAGTTTTTAAAATATGGGAAAAAAAAAGTTTAAAATATTTAATTGCATGGTTTTCAGACTGTAGTAATCCCACTAATTTCTCTGTCACAATAAAGGAAAGATACAATGCACTACAGGAAACAAAAACTCAGGGGTGTATCTCCTCTATGGTATGAAAAATCATTTAGATGTATTGTAGAAAGAAGCACATGATTACTTGAGACCACTGCAGCTTATTTGGGATGGAAGTGGATCACATGCCATGCATCAGTGTCCTCATTGTGACTGGCACAATGAAATGAGATTTTGGTGAGGAAGAATGGTTTACTTTGCCTGGAGTATATACAGTATAATAAAAATCGTTCTTCAATTACAAATTTAGTTACATTAGCTACCCTTCCTATCATTCGCACTTGACTGCAATGAGTTAACAGGGACTTATAAATTACAATCTCTGTCATGTACTAAGGGTCTTGTGCCTGGATGAAGCCTGGTGTTTGCTCAGTACTTACAGATACACAGCCTATCATTCATCTGCAGTAGAATTTAGTCCATTGGTAAAGCTGGTTAGCTTTTTAACTTATTACTGAAATATCAGCTATCATACACTAATGATTAAGAGAAATTCACCAAGGGGATAAACTGCTGAGTTCCTTTGTGTTATCACCATGGTGACTCACTCAAGACTGAGTGGCAGACCCACAGAAGCAACAGGCCTATTAGCATCCTTTACACGAGTTTTGAACAGAACAGCAAGAAATTCCTCTTGATTAACTGTAGAAAAAATACACTCAGAAAAACTTAAAGGAGGTATAAAACAGAGAGATTAATTTACCCTGAAAGACCAGTGAGATCTGGTAGGTGGATACTCCAACAGAGCTAAAAGTAGGCCTACTATTCTGTTTTCGTTATTACTTTTACCATCCCCCTTCTGGCAGAGGAACCAGCTGGCTTAAAGTACTTAATAATAGCTCACAAATATTCAAAGGACAACAAATAGAGACAGAAAAGAATTATTCATTAAAGTTATTAAAGAAAAAGAAAAAAGGAAGATACATGATAATGTAGGCACATAATGCAAATTTAGGGTTTTATGTTATTTTTATCCAAGGAAAGAGTATAAGCTTTAGGAAATCCTTGTACAATTGGGTAGTGAAAGTGGGAGAGGTGAACTCTGCTTCTGCACAAGCAGGTGCTCTGTGCAAATCTAAATTGTTGAAACAAATTTAATTTACATGCTTAATTTGTCCATTTTACTCGAAAGGTCTGGTTTTTAAATGCATTTGTAGTGGTAAGTGTTGAAAATGCAGACATGGAATTACATGCATAGGTAAAGCTGACTTTTAATTAAAATCTGACCTTTAAGTTAACACAGGATGAAGCATAAGTAAAATGGGAAAATACCCTAGCCTGACAGGGAAGTGGACCAGATATTCTAACAGTCTAACAGATATTCTGATACTCTTGCCTAACATCTATGATTCTGTATGCTTTCGTGTTATCTTTTTTACATGATGTCTCAAACCTGCTCAAAAAAAAAAAAAAAAAAGGGAGGATGTTTTCAAACATAACTACTGTACTTGACTAAAGAGATAAAGTTCACCTACAGGTTTGAAGTTAAAAGTCGTTCTGACTGTAATAACTGCTATGCCAGCGCCATGAGTTTAAAACTCAGTGTAACTTTATACAGTTAGATTGTAGTATCTGCACAGCTTCACAAATGATGTTTATAAAGAGAGGCTACAGTTTCTTAAGTTAATCCCTTGCCATTATTAGTCTTATTACACTTGTCATGAAAACCTTAATAGAGCTTAGACTATTGAACTTGTTTACATTTCTAGACAGGTAGTAAAACAAACTTTCTTAATGGCTGTCCTTCTAAGTTTTCTTGTGCTGCTCTCAAATATCCTCTCGTGTATTGCAATACTATTCTTTTGTACTTATGTACAAACCTGAAAGGAGCTGGTTGTTGAGGAGCCGTATGTCTCTAGTCTATTCTTAAGAATGGTATCTGCTGAGCATCAGATATCCTGAAAAGGATACAGAGTGCAACTTCTCATGGCTATGCCTGGTAGAAGGATGAGAGAAAACAGGGCTAAACTGAAGAAGTGGATAAGGAGTGGGTAGTGGAAATCATTATAAAGATGATTTAGCAGTGCCACAGGTTGTGTAGAGATGCTCTGCAGCTTTTCTTCGTACTTGAAGGATTTCAAGCCCCCACAGAATGAAGCCCTGAGCAACATGATATAAGCTCTGAACTGACCATGTTGTGAGTAAAGGTTGAAAGACAGACCTCCTAAGGTCTTTTCCAGTCTGAATGATCTGGCAATTACTCTATGTGCCTGTGATGTGTCAGAGCATTGACTTTATCACTTCTGTGAGAGTTACACTAAGGTGTTTGCCAGTAACAATGGGAAAAGGGAGGGCAGGATGGGGGAAGAGAGAGAAAATCTTATGTAGATACAGCCTAAGGTAAAAACAAATGCAAGAAACTTCAAAACTGCAAATGAAGGCTCTCAACTTCAACACAAAAGAAGTTTGCTGCTAATGTTTCTACTGATCTCTAATTGATCCCCTCTGTTCTAGTAAGCTAATTTATCCTGATTGTTCAGATCACCCTATATTCCCCCCCGACTAAAAGATCAAATATGCAGTCTAGGGTCAAGTTACAGTGTGGTAGAAATCTGCATGCACAGTATTTGTCTGAGAGCGTATACACATAATTGGTCACCAATTCGTATGTAGTGATGGAAATTAGAGGTTAGATTTGCCAGGTGAGGATGGTATTCCCTCACACCCTCCCCTCTAAATTTATTCACTTGCCCTGGATAGAAAATGCTGTGCTGCAACAGATAAATGACACATTTAGGAAAACAGACAAGTAGAAAAGTGCATATTCTCCTTGATAAAACATTTGAAGTCTTTAAATTCTCCACCACCTTTCAGCCTACCAACATGCTTTCTATCTGATAAAAACTTGTTCCAAGTTGAATTGCCATGGTTGGCTGCACCCTATCACACCTTTGGATTAGGAAAGTGGAGCTTAGAAGCATTTGTGAAGTATTTCTTGATTATTCACAAGTTAGCTCCTGATTGAAGTAGGCTGCAGCAAAACACCGAGTTCACCCCTGCATGTAGCAAAAGCTCTGAACCATGTTTTAGGAAATTGACCTTCAGAGATTATTATGACCTTAAAACTGTTGCTACATCACTGAAGTTATTTTTTTGTGGAATTTGATGATAAACCAGTGGATTACTGGGTGATACCATGTGAACACCTTTGATAAACACTCATGAAAGAGACGTACTTGAAGAAATTGTATCAAAAAGTAGTACTTCAGAGTAAGAACAAATAGTTCTTCAGTGTGCATCAGTTTTCATTGTCAGCATACATTCTCTTATTTATAGGAATATTTTTATAACAATATAAAAGAGAAATGGTTAGTATTTATGAACAGTTACAGGTAAGTGCTTGCAATATTAAATTTTCTGTATTACTACATACTTACATATCATTGTTGCTACTGTTGTTATTAATACCAGTATTAATTCCGTAGTCCTTAAGGACAGCAGTTATAAACAAAATATTAGTTTTACTGGGATCTTTACAAGGACAGGTTAGGTATAAAAATCAGTCCCTGCCTTCTAATAAGGTACCATTATGCTTAAGAATATTTCAGTAACTTTGGCATGACTTGCTGAGGAATAATAATCAGTGTTAAAAATGGAGTTTCAGTAAAGTTATATAAACTATCAGATTCAGCAGATTAGAGAGAGAGAAAAAAAGTTTTTATGTGAGTTGGTGTCACAGGAGAAGAGTCAGAGATCACTCAGACCTGATATAATAGTTAGTTAATTGAGTTTTAATCAATTAATTTATGTATGTAAAATAATAAGGACAGACGAATTGGTGGTCAATACTCTACTACATACTACTCTTTAGTATGGGACAAAGATTATCACTTAAGCTTACAATACATATCTCAAATCTTACATGCATGCAAAAAAATGTCACCTTTCAACATACTGATGCCTGCTGTGATGTCCCTTGATCTCTCAGCCTTAATGGGTAACACTGAGCAGTGTCCCTAGTCAAGGGGAGATCACAGTTGCGCAGCCAGCTGCTATGAAGGCAGAGCTCAATGGGCCTGGATGGCTGCAGATGTTTATAGTGTAAAGCAGATGATTTGTATTCAGATTTTTTTATTGGTATTAATGCAGTTTTAACCTCCTATCAGCCCAACCTCCATCCAAAACGTTTTGGGTTTGTTTTTGTGTGTGTGTGTGTTTGGTGCTCTGTTCTCACTGATATCCTCACACAGTAGCATTAACTTCAGTTAGGCCTACTTGCTGGGCATCTGCCTGGATCAAATTTCAATTAGTCCAAACAGGAGGAGTGCATCCATCACACCTGGGTTTTTCCCATTTTGATCATTCCTGCACTGCCAAAGGGCAAAATGGTGTTCATTCTTTGAATCATGCATAACTGTTTAAATGTGAAAATTCTAAATTTCTGAATGATACAAGTATGTTGAAGGACAACCCGAAACACTGCAGCTGGAGCTGTTACATTAAAGGTCACTAGGTGCATACACATTTAAAAGGTCTCAGTAAAAATACTCTTAATTTTAAAAGACCCTCACCTATTAAACTAAAAATCTAAAAAACATCCATTAAACAGAACTTACTTGGTGTTTACTCATGTTGTTTAACATACATAAACTAAAATCCAGATTTTGTTTAATAATATCAGAAATAAAAATGAAAATATTTCAAATTTCATTTCTTAGAATTCTCTGTGTACCTAAATCACTGACAGAAAAAGAACTAGACTTTGAAAAGAATTGATTTTATGTGTTTTGAAGGAAAGTTCTGAAGAAACTACTAATATTGGGGGAAAAAATAATTCAAAATTATTATTTTCCAAATTCTGGACAAATTAAACTGATAATGACTGAAAGATAAATTTGCCTTATGTCATAAACTATATGCATGCCTCAGGATTTGCATAGGAACTGGCAGTTTCTCTCATCTCATTCTTGACAACAACTGGAGTGAAAACAAGGACTGTGATGACTCACAGGTCATCCACAGGAAGTCTGGTAACACTGATAATGAAGAGAGATGGCTGAAGCCATTGACAATTTAAGGACTGTCTTCAGCTTCTTAGTGAACAATGCCAGAGCTCCTAACTGACTGTGAAATAACTCTGACTGTTAAAATACCACAATATGTGATCTACAAGGATATTAACGAAATAAAATTCTCATTTTAGAAATATGGCTTAGGATTTGAAGCAGTTGTATCATCTCATTCTGAACTTTTATTCCAGTTCACTGCCTGTGGAGCTATTTATGTATGGAATTGGCAATGGTGATAATGTGACCCGAAACCTGTGATTTTTCCCTTCATTTTGCTCTTGCTCCACCACCAAACCATCCAAATTTAGATAAGATATTACAATGAACGGTCCAGAATTAACATCTTAGGTTTTCAACTTAACAGCTGCAATGTGCAATTTTTCTAAAGTGACCAGACACTTTTGTACCAAGACTTAGACCTTAAATCAAACTCTTGAGTTGCATGTTTCTATAACTGAAGTATTCTAAACACTTCTGGAATTACTCCAGTTTTGCCACTGGTTTAGCACTGCCCCTTAGGAAGTTTAATTTAATGAAGAGTATTTGGCTTCCAGTAATCAGCGCGTTAATATTGCATTGATTGAAGACTTGAGACACAATGCTCAGTATCTTTATCACAGTTTTAATTTTTGCTTGGGTTTACTTTCTACCAGTTCCAGGTGATTTGCCAGTATTTACACTGGATAATTTCAATGTATTTCTATTTTAGCATGATCAAACTGTTCTGAAATAATTTCTCTTGGGGCTTTTTCAGATTTGCACTACATTCTTCTATCTTTTTCAGCCTCCATTATTTTATTCTTTTCCATGGCTTGCTTAGCACATTTCTAGTCCAGTAAGTACTATGAACTTTACTGCTTTTAATCCCATTCCTTCTGATTTTCTTCAGAGACTATACCTTCCCAACTTTGTGACATGTAACACAAAGCTATTTTCATATATTTTCTTAATAGAAGAAATCCACATTCCAAAAAATACATATTATATGATAATAATTATCAGTTTACCTGTGAGAGTACAATATTTTTTTAATCTACTTTAGTCTACTGCTATGCTAATAGTAGATGGTGTCCTAAATACTATTTTTTCTTTCGAACTTCTTCTATTTTCTTAAATTTTCCTGTTGAATAATTTACTAATACCTAATCAGCTGTATCACTGAATTGTTAAGTACCACATTACTAAATTGGATGTGTAATTGCCTTTTGTCTGGAATTTAAAATAATATTTCATATAACATGTAGTAGAGAATATTGCTATTTCCTACATTTGTGAATTTTAAAATACAATAGGAAAAGTCTTATTTGCCTTTTCTTTTTTTTAGAAGAAAAATAAAACATTACATACTACCTAAGAACAGAAGTGCAGCACTTAAAGTTAAATGCCTCTTTTATTTTACTTTGTCATATTTTTCATGCAGATTTAATGATTGTAGCAGAAGGCAAAATAAAGAGTAATAGACTTTCAAATCTTATTTCTGGTGATGGTAAGTCATGCAATGGTGATACCTCCTCTGTTACATCCTTAGAGCAATTTCTTTTCAATAACTACTGAGATGGCATACTAATTCAGTTTGAAATTTGCTGAAATTTAAGCCCTGAGGAGAAGGACTTGGGGGTACTGGTGGATGAAAAGCTGAACATGAGGCAGCAGTGTGCACTGACAGCCCAGAAAGCCAACCGTATCCTGGGTTGTATCCAGAGAAGTGTGGCCAGCAGGTCGAGGGAGGGGATTTTGCCCGTGTACTCTGCTCTGGTGAGACCCCACCTGGAGTGCTGCATCCAGCTGTGGAACCCACAACATCAGATGAATATAGACCGATTGGAGCGACTGTGCCAAAGGAGGCCCCAGAGATGCTCCAGGGGCTGGAGCCCCTCTGCTATGGGGACAGGCTGAGAGAGTTGGGCTTGTTCAGCCTGGAGAAGAGAAGGCTCCGGGGAGACTTTATAGCACTTTCCAGTACCTGCAGGGAACCTACAAGGAAGCTGGGAGGGGACTTTTTGCAAGAGCCTTTAGTGATAGGACAAGGGGTAAAGTGTTTAAATCGGAAGTGGGGAGGTTTAGATTAGATATCAGGAAAAAATTCTTCATGGAGAGAGTGGTGAGGCACTGGAACAGGCTGCCCAGAGAAGCTGTGGATGCCCCATCCCTGGAAGTGTTCAAAGCCAGGCTGGATGAGGCTTTGATCAACCTGGTCTAGTGGAAGGTGTCCCTGCCTATAGCTGGGGGGGTGGAAGTAGATGATCTTTAGGGGCCCTTCCAATCCAAACCATTTTTTGATTCTATGATTCTATGAAATATGATATTCAACAAAAGTATGTTTTAATAGGTTTTATTTGTACTGGGCCCAAGTATACGTACATATTTTTAGAAACAATGAAAAACACATGACTGTATTTAAAATAAAGCAAATGAATATATCTTATTAGAAAATTATGTATGTAGATGTATAGTTTTTGAATTACACAACATAGAAAAGCAGAATTTAGAGTTCAAATTACCTCAAGTTATTTTAATTATTTTAAATGCCTATTTTTATAACTGATGTCAAATATAGACTTTTTTATGTACATATCTGTTCCACTCTAAATGTATTTCCCTTGTACTCACTGTATATAATTAGATATGTTCTAATTCTGTTCCTACTCTTGTGTTTCATAGATAGATTTTTAAAATGTTTATATCTACCTCAAACCCCTTTTTTTTAAATAGTATTGTTGCTTCTCCTGCCAAAATGTAGGAAACATCAGTTTGCTTGTTGAAATTGCTGCTAAGTCCATACCTTCACAATTTATTACCCACAGGCTAGGTTTATCCAAAAAGACTGAAAACTACTGTTGTTACAGTGCTGGTTCTTGCTGCTTATACCAACCTTTCATGTAGGAACGTACTGTTTTTCTTAAAGGTATGAAACTAAACAATAACAGAAAGGAACAGGCTCTCTTCAGTCCTTACATTTTCATTGTTTACAGCATGATTTTGCCTGGATACATCAAAAACTGAAGAAGACGAAGAAGTGAGGGGCTAAGAAACATCAACGTGTTACAACAGATTATGCAGGCTACCCAGTTTTCTGTTGCCTATAAACTTCATTAGGCATTATTAAATGCTGCCAATTTATCTAACTTGAGGCCTTTTATAAGCTATTTCTCCCCCTCCTCTCTCACATTTAACTGTAGGTATACCAATGGGGCATCTGTTCTGTTCCTTTTATTACTTATATTATGAAGTTCAAATTGATCAAGTGTTATCTACTTAATATAGGTGGACAAAATATAGGTATATTAACTGTGGTTTCAACAACTAATCACAAATGTAATATATTCAATACTTCCTGATTCATATAAAACAAGCCATTTGAATCATAGAATCATAGAAAGGTTTGGGTTGGAAGTGACCTTAAAGATCATCTAGTTCCAATCCCCCGGCCATGGGCAGGGACACCTTCCATGAGACCAAGTTGCTCAAAGACTTATCCAGCCTGGCCTTGAACACTTCCAGGGGTGGTTGTCTTGAACTTTCACTGCAGAACAACTTTTAAGTTCAGAATCATATATTACTACATTCTGTTGATAATTTAAGACTCTAAATAAACACTGTATTGTGTGTATTACATTACTTCAGAGAAACAATCATACTGTCTGGAATATACATTTTCAGTATTTTTTTTAGCTGAATGCTTAATCAAATTATTAGTGGTTCAGTGACACAGTAATTGATCTGAAATCCATTGATTTGCTTCCAAAGCATGCAGTTAATTCATGTAATCATCTTAACCAACGGTCTTCAATTTATGCTATACCTTCTTAGCAATGTTCTTGCTAATTCTTTCCGAAGAGCTTTCATCCTTGCAGTTACATCCTAAGATTTTCTTCTGTCTCAAGGGATAGTGTCCTCAAACTTACTGTAAGCTTTTCTGCATAGTGTATGACTGGCACAGTCTTTGCACGTGTTGTCCTAACAGCTCATACTCAAATGAGGTACATTATATTGTTTATTTCTCAAGAGAAAACTTCTCATAAGGAAACTTGCCTGTATCAAAAAAGTAATTCAACACTCCCACATTTTAAGCAATTTTTCTTTACTATATGAATGCCAAGACTGAAAACAAATTATACTCCAAATCATCTTTCTCTCAAAATATTCCAGTATTATTATCCTTGTTCCCTGCATATCTGCTGTCACAGCTGCCTTTGGCATACAAAAAGACAGAATCGCTGTGAGGGCAGAAATTCAAGAAGGGAAAATGGTGTTCACAGCTCCATCGGCAGTGCCATGATGGCATCACCATGCCCTAACACAATGCACCCTCTTTGAATTGGAAGGCAGGCCCCAGGCACATGGAAGGTGTATATACAAATGGTAAATGGGAAATATCCTGAGGGAAAAGAGCTAAACACATCCATATGGAGTAGGAGTGGCACAAGCTTCCTGAGGCTTTCCTGAATAAGAGGCATTGAAGCAGACAGCAAATATAGGAAAGGTTGTGCTGGTGCAGACATAACATGAAAAGTAATGTGATGCAAATAGGGCATTGGCTTTGAGAACTAGCTCAAGGCAGCTCAGTCTTTCTAAAAGTTCAACTCCTTGAGATGCAGGAATAGCTTCTGGTCTGAAGAATTATATAAGTCTTAATACTAGGGATTAAGGAATTTCTGACATTCCCCTTTCTTTTTGGCGTAACTGGCTTTTTGTTGGGTTCTGTAACGTAAGGATATCTGCATGTGGTGATGAGAAACATTTAGTATTATTAGAAATTAATATGTGCACAGATCATTTTCAAAGGAAATGTAAGCCTTACAGTCATGTACTTACAGATGTATTTATAGCACCTGCAGATACACGTGATTGTGAATTTGTGATAAATAGGTGGCAGGAAAAAAGCTAGTTAGTTTTTTGGGTCTTACAATTTGACTAGTGAGAGTGTCTGCCCACCACTAAGAATACTGTGTGCTGAGCTCCTTTTTTTGTACTTTGAATAGAGGAATTGTTCTGTGGTTAATATCAAAACCTGTAGTTACTCCTTTGCTTGTAATTATTCAGAATGGTGATGTGCATCCTGATTGTAGAGGTAGGTCATGTTTTTACTAGTCATAGCAGGTGCACAGGATTTTGGAGCTATGTCTTTGGGATCTCCTCCACACCTCCCCTACACTGCTGTTAGCAGTAGCCCTATATTAAAGCAAGTAAGTTCAGTGGCATAAAGAACCCTTTGACACAATATAAGATTCTCCCCTAGTTTCAGGACAGATATAATCCCCTTTTTCCTTTAGGAAAGTAAGAATATCTGGAGTTACCTGTTGCTGTAAAACTCTTCTCTCAAAAATTCTGTGTTGTATTCATATTTGAAAACATAATTGCTAAGTTGGATACTATTTTTAACTACTTCTTTTTTTTTTTTTCCCCCATAGATTCATAGAATGGTTTGGGTTGGGTTGGCCCTTAAAGACCGTTTAGTTCCAAATCCCCTGCCATGGGCAGGGACACCTTCCACTAGACCAGGTTCCTCAAAGCCTTGCCTAGCATGGTCTTGAAGATGGGGCATCTTCCACTCACCACCCTCTCTGTGAAGAACTTCTTCCATATATCTAATCTAAACCTCCCCACTTCCAATTAAAACCCGTTACCCCTTGTCCTGTCACTACAGGCCCTTGTAAAAAGTTCCCTCCCAGCTTTCTTGTAGGCCCTCCCAGCTTCCTTTTTCCTCCATAACCTCTTGTGTGCTTACAGATATATTTAGAATCCTCCTTCCAAAAAGTAAGTGAGCGTTCAGATGTCACATCTTTACTATATGCACAGATCATTTAAGGGCACTGTATGACCTCCTGTTACTAAAGGCTCAGGTCCTGTTTCCTATGGCTTTATTTTCTGTTGGCAGTCGAGACAGCATGACAACAATGAAATCAGGTGTGTAATATGAATGTTATGCATACTGGAGAAAGGGAATTTTTTGGTTAAGGATTTGACCTATGTATAGTCAGGCACTGGTCTTTATTTCTTTAAGATTTTGTTCAACTTGCCAAAAAAATCGGAAAGGCTTCTCTTGCAGTTACAGTGAAAGTCAAACTGTTCGTGCTTTTCAAGGGTCTTGGCTATGTTATTGACTTGCAGTTAACTGTGTGACCTTTTCTCTGGACTACGGAGGCAATGGAAGACGCTCCAGCTGACTGACTTGATTGCCTTGGAATTAGGATCCTGACATACTCTTGACACTCAAATAAATTTAGTACCATGTTACATAAAAATAGTGCAAGGCTTGGACAAAGCTGATCATTAGAGAGCTTTAGAGGTAAAACTGTCAATTAAAAAAAATATTTACATATTCTTACCCCACTTTAAGGTACTATCTAAGATACATCTTCAGCACTATGCCACATTTCACAAGAATGTTTTTGCTTGTACTCCTTCAGAATATGCATTGGATTCCTCTGAACACAGTTTGTGTGCAGCACAACAACCTAGTGCTGCCCAGGTCACTGTACTTATGATAATAAGCTCCTTAGGGTATCATCTGCTTCCTTCTAATCTTTGTGTGCAAGATTCTGTGCACAGATATACAGCATGCTGACTCTGAAACTCATAGAATTCACTCTCTCCCCAGTCAGGGCAGTGGGTATATGACATCCAGACGTGCTGTGCAACAGGCTCAGCATGCTTGATTCTAAGGCCTGTCACAGGTCTGCACCATTTTTGCAGAAATATTTAAGCAAATCTTCCTCAAGGAACCATTGAGGGATCTCCACACACCTTTTGTCTTAATTTGATAATTATTATATTTTCTAGCCTGTGAATAAGACACATCCACTGAGCTTGTATCTCTTGGGTTCACTGTTGTTGTTTGGAGGATTTAATTTTCTATTATGCTTCCCTCTTGGGATGGCTAGTGAAGGCAGCCATTTTTTTGTAATAAGAGGGGAAGATCCAATTCTTGGACACTTATGAAAAATGGTGAGCTACTGAGAATCCTAAATCACAGTAGAACCTTTTAGTGAGTAATTTTGTCTCAAATAGGAACATTTGCTGATCATTAATAATAAAATTTTCAGCATAATTCAAGAGTTTTCATTTAAATAGTGATTTAATTTTGGCAAGCAAACATTTGGTAAACATATTTCAAATGTATGTCCCACATAGATAAGATGACTAAGCTCACCATATCTGTTAGTACACCTCGAATCTATTTTCAGTTTATCTAGAGTTAAACACTTAGAAAATTTGTCTCTATATTTAACACATTAACTAAAAGTATATGTTTGCTTATACTGAAGAGTTTCTTAGTAATGACTTATTGCACAAACCCTATAACAAGAGTGTTCTGTAATCAGAGGCCACTTTTCTTGATAAAGATGTCCCTCCTTCAGGTTCAATAGACTTCCTAAAATGAAAACATGTATCTGCCCAGCAAAACAGATTCCTTATTAAAAAATGGTTTATAACTAAATGGGTGTTGTGGTTTAACCTCAGCTAACAGTAAAGTACCATGCAGCTGCTTACTCACCTCCCCCTCCGCCCCCTACCTTCCTGGAGGGGGAGAATCAGAGGAAAAGACAAGGAAGATTATAAAATTGACATAAGAATTATTTAATAATTGAGTATAAATGAAAATTAAAGTGATATTACTAATATTAACAATACTACTATCACTAAGTAATTAAAATAATAGAAAACAGAACATATGATACAATTGCTCACCACCTGCTGACTGACACAGCCAGGTCCTGAGTAGCAAGAGTCAAAGCCTGAGAGCTCCCATAGTCCAAGGGTACAACAGGACTGGGAAAAAAAACAGCCCCCCCCCCTCCCCTCTAAGAAATGAACATCCAGGCTGCTAACAACCCAGCTAAGGAGCTAGCAAAAAAAAAAGTTACCAACCCCCAGGACACTTCCTGGCTATTCACCAAGCATGATCTACCATGGAATGATAAACTCCTTTGGCCAGCCTTGGCCAGCCCTCCAAAATGTGAAGAAAATTAACTCTTTCCAGCACAATGTTTTAATATTCAAAATAACAAATTTAAAGTTTTCTATCACAGTCATAAAAGCGAACAGTGAAAACTATATGTTTTTAAAATAAAGTCTTTAAATTAATTCTTTAAGTAAGTTAAGCAGTAATAATAAAGTTTATCTAAGTCACCTTGTTCTTCATATCAATTGTTTCCCACCTGAGATATAAAATACAGTTCATAACGAAAGTGTTCCCAGTTGCCTTCAGAGTTACACATTTTTACAGATCATGGTGGACTTTAAGGATTGTGTAAGTCTAATGGAAGTTATTGAGTTATAATTAATTGTAGAAAACAGTTTGGAAGAATGAGTGTACTCAAGAGTCATTGTTTAATACCACTAGTAAGTTCTACTCTGCAGTGAGAAAATTATTTTGGTGAACCTGTTAATCTGTAAAAACGATGCATGAAATAAATTAGCGAGTTTGATTATCTGTACTAGATAAAACTTGAAAACTGAAATTCACGGATGTAGTTTTACTACTGCCTTCTAATACTTCTGCTTCCTTTTAAATGCTTAGACCTGAAAAAAAAATTATGTATACATTTAAAATTTTACCCACATATTTAAATTAATCTATAAACTCAATTTTGTCTTGGCTAAACAATCATAAAACCCAATAATATTTTGAAAAATTCTTGTGTTAAGTTTTAATATTTAAAACTTGGTTTCTTAGAAATAATTGCTCCATAATAGTGAAAATCTCATTTTTCTCTCCTTTAAAATGACATATTTTTATGATATTTTTCATTTAAATCTGGAATTTCTGTCCTTAAGTTTCCTTTCCTGAGCTTCAAAGGGATGTAACAGTAAGATTTAATTTATCCCATATCTTTCTAGTTTAATGCCAAGGTGTTTCCAGATGGAGTCTTCTGTAGATTTAAACAGTTTAGGAACTTGATGTCTGCGTCCATAGTGAATGAAAACATCAAGATTGTACAATTACAGAGATGGCCAAAAAATGGGAAATATCTTTAGTGCTGATTCACTACACAGAAAAAAAAGAAAAAAGAAAAACCAAACCAAACCAAAGGAAAAAAACACAACCAACCAACCAACCAACCAACCAAAAAAGCCACAAAAAAAAAAAAGAAGAAAAAGCAAACCCAATAAAACTATGGTAATTATGAATGAAAGCAACGATCTCATTTACTTTCAAATGTTATTTTTGTGGTGTTAACTTTTTCACTCCCTTCCTATTTTTGTACAGAATATGAAATCAAGATGCATTTAAGTAGGAGGAAGATTGCAACTTCATTTGCCAGGTAAGGGAGCATGAAGAAACACATTTCTGTGTGAAGATTAAGTATTGTAAATTGCTGTAATGCTTGGAACAAAATATGAATAATGAATCGAAGTAGAGATTTTTCTCTTGATGCTTAATAATTCATTCTGAATTATAAAAAGAGTTATTTCTTCTGTTGAAATATATGGGACTATGCTATAGTATTACTCTTGATGTATTAACCTTGCCCTAAAGTTTTACCAGAAAAATATTTTACTTTGATATAGGTATAAATTGCATTGAACACCGGAAAATTGTATTGAACACTGGGAAGGTTCAGGTCAGAAAAGGAAATGGAACAACACTAAGGCTTCTCCCTGAAGGAAATTTACAGTGACAGTAGCAACACCCTTGTCTCTATTCTCTAAGCAATACCGAGATTCTTGCACATTGACGTGAAGAAAGTTCCTGCAGAGTTCCTAACATTCAGAAAATATGCATTACTCATAAAAGTTCCTATAACTTAATCATCTTTGTTTCTACTGCACAGGACATTTCTCAAGTTTTAGCTAGATAAGGGTAAGAATACTGTTTTGCCATAATCATACAGGTATTTTATGGGTCTCTGGAACGCACATTCATTGAACAACAAAAAAAGAGGTATTCACAAGAGGATGATGTAGGTGTGTTTTAGCCACTGTGACAGACAGTGTGGGCGAATTTGAGTTATGAGGAGCACATTCCAATATGATCCTTAACTCACCTGCTATGAGTGACTGAACTTGTGGAATGTAGCTCACTGACCCCTACAACCGAAGAAGCTTTAGAAGAGGTGGGCAAGGGTGATGTGTCCATGAAGCTCAGGGAAAAACCACAGGGTGTGACTGACCACAGCTGTTGCAAAGAAACTGACTGTATCTTAACACAAGAGGGACCAGAGGGCAACCTTCGGTTTAGGTAAACAGCAGTCAACAGTTGAGTGGTGTTGTAAATGATTCTTCCCAAGTTCATTAACTGAGTGTGAATGTTTCCCCGAGTTAGCCAGACTAGGATGGGGGGAAGTGAATATGTGGCTCAGACCAACAGAGTCTATAAACCCCAGAAAACCACCAAAAGAATTTCAAAGAGAGTAAGGGTTAGGATCTTGTTTAAATGAATGTATGTCTTCCTGGCCACTGGACACACCCAGAGCTGTGATGGTGAGCATGCTTTAGAGACCGGTAATGGGAGTCACACTGGTATGGTGACTGAGCTGAGTATTGCAATTTCTGCATTTTGGTAGGTGTAGGTTACATTTTTATTGTGGTTTTAGTATATTTTGTACCACTCTGCTAAATATGAAATCCCATGTAACATTGTTGTGGTTTAGTCCCAAATGACACAAAAGACTAGAGTCTTGCTCACTCCCCCTCCCTGTGGATTGATTCCTGAGGAGAAAATGTAACGAAAAGCTAGTGGATCCAGAATAGGTCAGGGAGGGATCACCCACTCGTTATGGTCATGGGCAAAAAAGACTCTACATAGGGAAGAAAGATCAATTTAATTAGTTACCAATCAAATCAGAATAGTGCAATGAGACACAACAAAACAGATCTTTAAAACCTTCCCCCCAGCTCTCCTTTCTTCCCAGGCTCAGCTTTGCTCCTGGTATCTCCCCCTCGTCCTCTCCAGCAGGGCAGGGATGTGGGAACGGGCGTTTCCGGTCAGTTCACCACAGGTTTTCTCTGTCGTTCCTTCCTCAGGGAGGGGGCAGTACTCCCCACCCCTTCCCCTGCTCCCTGGGCTCCCCTCCATGGGAGACAGTCCTCCATGAACCTCCCTTGCACGAGCCCTTCCCACAGGCTGCAGTTTTCTCCTCTCACCACTCTGACGTGGATCCCTCCCGTGGCCGTGCAGTCCTTCAGGCGCAGACTGCTCCAGCACTGGCTTCCCACAGATTCACAGCCTACTTCGGGCACATCCCACTGCTTGATCACGGGGTCCTGCCCAGGCTGCAGGCAGGTCTCTGCTCCCCTGCGACCCTCTATGGCTGCAGGGGAACCTCTGCCCCAGCTACCACCTCCCTCCTTTCCACACTGATCTGGGTATCCTCCATATTCTCTCTCTCACATCCCAAGCCACTGCTGCTGCTACTTCCTTTTCTGTTTTCAGCTCTCAAATGTACTAATCACAGAGGTCCTAATTGGCTCAGCTGTGGCCAGAGATGGGTCTGACTTGGAGGTTTCTATCAGCTTCTCAGAAGCCATTGCTGTGGCCCTCCCCACACTACAAAACTCCCACACACACCACAGATATCAACTATCTTCAGATAACTAAATCTGATATTGATGATTACACCCTCCACATGCAGAATATCTAAAATAACCTAGTCAGAGAGTGTTGGACATCTGCTTAGCTAAATGCTCATCCAGTGTGGTCTGCCTTAACTTAATATCAACCCTGTTACTAATGTTTGTATGTATTTCTTAAAAAAATTAAACACACACTGGAATACCATTTATTTGTGAGGGTTTTTTTTTTCCAGCTTCAGGTAGTCTGAACAACAAAATGGAAGATGAACTTCAGTGCTGCTAAATGTAACATATTCTGGATTCATATGGGTAATTTGAAGAACTTCTACACATTTGTTTTAGTAATTTCATGGAAGAGCTCAAAACTGTTTTGGTGGACACTGCAATGAGTGTGTTACTCAATACACTCAAAGACATATTAAAAAAAAACAATCAAACAAACAAACCAAAACACACAAACCAAAATAACCAAGATGTGGAGTATTTGTAGGGCAGAAAACAGTAATGCCAAGTATTATAATTTTTTTTATTTAGCCCTATAATATAACCTTATCTGGTATGTTTGTTTGCTTATGTCACTGCCTCAGAGGCTTTCAGCAGCTGTACAGGAGGTACATCTAAGTATTACATTGGAATGTGTCTGCTGTATTATAGAGTGTTGTTCATGTCAGCATATTATATAAAAAAGTGCCACGTTATCCTTGTTCAAGTTCTAATCGAAATAGATATACAAATAGGTATATACATACATGCTTTCTGAAAGTAGGAAAGCAAAGAAACATCATTTTTTCTCTTGTATACTCTGCAAAAATTGTTGAGTCATAGAGAGAAAAATAATATCTCAACACCAAAAATTGTTTTATAGACACTAAAATTCATTCACTTTGCCTGGATCATTATTTTCTGTGAACTTACCGTCCCTCCCATGTCACTTTTTCCTGCCACTCCCTTTGCATTTCTTACTTCTCCCCTATGCACATGGCAAGACACACATCATAACCAAGTACATGTATTCCTCAAGAGAGACTCATACCTTTCTTGATGAGATTCCTCTAACTTCACGGCCTAATTTGTGGGACATCTGAGAAAAGGAGTCTGGGGTGTGTGTTAGAGAGGTGAACGGAGCTGCCTGCCTTGTGTGGTGGCAAGCTATATATTTGCCTGTCTGCGGCCGGGTGAACCTGTACATTGAGGCATTGCTGTATCACTCGCAATAACAACAGAAAGGTTTCCTGACACTCAACTGGTTTTCAAAAACTGGATCAGTTTCCTTATCAGTTTATTGCCACATAAAAAGTTACAGCAGAAGAGTCAGATTTATGGAAAACTGCTTCACTTTAACTTCACACTGGTGTTCCATCCAGTATATCAGATTTTTAATGATCATTGAACCGTAGAATGGTTTGTGTTGAAAGGGACACTTGGACATCTGGTCCAATCCCCCTGCAATAAGCTGGGACATCTTCAACTCGATCAGGTTGCTTAGCCACCTCCAACTTGCCCTTGAATGTTTCCAGGGATGGGACATCTCTGGGCAACCTCTGTTTCACCATCCTCATGATTAAAAGTATCTTCCTTATATCTAGACTGAATCTATGCTCTTTTGGTTTAAAACCATTACCCCTTGTCGTATCATAGGATGTCCAATCTCCATCAGTGTGACCTACAAGATTCACATCTATTTCACAGAGACTAGCTTGCCAGTTTTTAAAATCACAGTTTCAGGTATACAGCTCTTTGAAATGCAGAAATTCATAAACACAAACTGATCTTTTAAACAAAGATTATCTTGAAATATATTTATAGGTGGATCTCAATATCTGTTTCATTTGGTTAAGAATTTATAAATTGTTAATTTATGTTAAGCACCTGGTGGACAGTTTAACATGAAGATGTTATATATACTTCACATGCTTTCATCAAAGGGTCTGAAATTCTTTAACATTAAACTTCCTCAGAAAGAATCTTTTTTTTTCAGTTTCATTGGGTAGTTGCTAAGGACTTAAATTGTCCTGAATATAACGGAAAAATGCTTCATATATTTCTAGTGTCTCCATATGGCTTTAAAGGGAGTTTATTTAAGATATTGTAAGTTATTTTAGATTATATCTGATTAGTGTCAGATTGTAGAAAGTTGTATAAATTAGTTTTTCTTTTTTGTATACTCAGATATAAATAACAGAGTATCTTGCTTTCTTGGTATTAGATCAAGAGAAATAAACACACTCAAGGTTTTGAAATGCTGTTCAGGGCAAGGATGTTGAATCAAAAATATGATGTGTGATGGATATTTCTTTATTACCACTACAAAATCTTAATGTTATCATGTGAATCACTTGGACACGTCATCATATTTTTTTGTTGTGCATGCAGAGTTTTAAAGTACAAAGCAGGTAACCACTAATGGTGGGTGGTAACAAACAAAATTGTTCTCTGATATCTCTTGGATGTAGAAAAGTTAGTTCAATACTGTATTCCTTAAAGAGCACCTCAGGAAAGTTCCCTTTCTCCACTGCTGATGTAAAGACAGGAGTGAGATCACACAATTTGATGTTGCTGAAAAATACAAGCCTATGAAAGAGCTAGTGTTCTCTTACAGTTTGTCATTGTTTAAAGACCTATGTAAGCTATATTTTTCTTTATTTCTAGGCCAGAACTTTACCCTGTGTAACTGTATGATAAATTCATCCAAACATTGTAACTAAAAAATTGAAGTTCATAACCCACAAAACTAATTACTGTATTTCAAATAAATTAAAAACATAAAATATAGCTTGACAGGACTAACAGTTTTGTGACACCCTCATATTTTAATTTTTAAAAGCTATTTTCTGACTAATTTGTGTTAAATGATTGTGTGTAGACCTCACATAGTGCCCGTTTCTCCCCTGACTTTTCTTAACTCTATTTCATTGATCTGTTCTTCCCTAACCTCTACATTGTTTCCTTTTTCTGACACTGGGTTTTTTTTTTTTTTTTTCTATATATATAATCTTCTGCACTTCATGCAGAAGAGAAAGCTAGAAATACATAGATTTCTTTAATTTTTATTGACACTCTCAATCATACTTTTGTTCATTTATGAACTTGCTCAGAATGTGTGGCACTAGTTTTTTGTTTGTTTGGTTGGTTTTTGTTTTGTTTTGTGGGTTTTTTGTGGGTTTGTTTGGGTTTCCATTTGTGTGTTTGTTGGTTTGTTTGTTTGTTTGTTTTGACAAGCTTACAGGAAGTGAGACAAAATTTCAGTACAGCTGTACCAGACATGGCAACTTATTACTTCTCTCAATGGTATTTTTGTGCTTTTGTTATGTGAAGAACTCCATATAATTTCTATCTTTTAAAATAGTATTTTAATAAAGGAAAGTTAAGGGTAATGTACTGTATCATTTTGTATTTCAGTCTGTTTTTTTTACAGAAAAAAGAGAATGGGAAATGTAAACCAAAAATAGCTATCCAAGAGAAAGCAGATTTCATACTGACTACACGATGAAACCTGTAGCTGTTCTTTCTGTTCCTTCTGTTCTTATCAAAAGGCTGTATCATTTAGTCTTGAATGTAAGATAGTTTCTGTTTGGTGGAGTAAAATGGGTAGCTTAATACCTGTGGAAAACTGTACCGAAGCTGTGTGCACTAACCAAAGCATTCAAATCCCAGCTTGCTGCTCATAAATGCGTGGAGTTTTGTTTCTTACTAGTGAAAAAACATGTTGGTTTTCATTAAATGGCAAAAATGGGTTCATATGTTTCACATGCATATGCATGGACTATTAGTATGAGTACATATGTGTGCACTCTATGTGCAGAGAAAGGGAATAACTAAAATATCTACATTTTTATCTATAATGTATTCATGTAAAAGTTTGAGGGAAACATGCAACCTTTGACATATCTAAGCTTTGTTTTGACCTTTTTTTCCTGCTAACTCCTAATTTATTCCTTTTGAAAATTACTTTCATTGTTCTCTATTGATACTGTTGTAGCTGTAAACTTTAAGTGTCATCTAGGTTTTCTTGTTCAATCAAAAATCATACTTCATATGTTAATTTTACCCTTATTGTTTGCTCTGTGGTTTGTTTTTAATCATAATCTTTTACACAGGCTCGTGGAGGATTCTAGAAACCATTATTCCTTTGTGATTCTACAATGTAATGAACAATATTTGTAACACACTATTTTCCTTAAATCCATGGATATTATTGTTGTATGTATTTTCAAAGACTACTAGAGTGCCTTCATGTAACTGAATTAAATATAGTTTAATTAACTTAAAGTAAATTAAAGTACTCATTAGCACTAATAACTTTAAGCTTTAGAATGTATTTGAATTGGGAAAAGGATTTGAATACCTGGCTTAACAGCTCTAGTGTGGTATGAAATTAATTAGCATTATACATATCTCAGTTCCTTTCAAGACATGCACAGATGGGATAACAAAACTAGAAAGATAAGGAGCTCTGAAAATCTCTTTTTTAATTTACTAATTAAAGAAGGTATTTGCTATTGTGAGTAGCAGAACTAAAACAAGATTAACTATTGAAGAAAAAAATACATCAAGCCTACAGAAGTATTAAGGGCTGAATCATAAGTTATCTGACAACATTATTTTACTTCAGGTCAAATAATTTTAATTGTAATTAAAGTATAAGAAGAAAGGGCAGTGTTCTTAGTCTTAGTGAAAGTATTTTTTTCCAAAGTGCTTAAATTATGTGATTAATATAAAAAAAAAGAAAGAAATTTAGGAAAAGTAGATTTCTTTCCAACTTCACCTATTTCCGTAAGATACAGATGCACCTCTTTCATTTTGTTAAAGTCATTATCAGGCTTATCATATCTTTAAGTTGTCTTTTGAAAATAATGATTTCTAAATTCATAGACTACTGAACATTGTGTTAGTTTATGCTCTCTTTTTTTCTTTATTTTTTTAACAGCATGATGAAGATACTGCTGATGATTCTAAACTGTAGTTACACCAGTTATCACAAGTAGAAAGGAGCTGAACTACCCTATGAGATTATTCAGCAAGTCATGACAAAATATATACAATAAAGAAACCTATAGCAACTTGATAAGAACTGTTTCCTTTCCAAGGAATTTATTTTAATTTTTTTTTTAATAGTGTAACAGGTTACTAAATGCAGTCAAAGATAGCTGAGATTGCCTAACAGAGACGCAAGCAAAACCTGCTGTTATTGTTGCAAGTATAAAACTGTAGGGCTAGCAAAAGTATTAAGTAAGATATCAGGCTGGGCCAGTGATGTCTGATGGTACCACTCATGACAGCTGGAGCAAGACAGTGAAGTAGACCCATTTTTTCTGACGATGTAAGGATCAGGCCTGCAGAAGAGTGGAGATCATCATCTGCTCACCTCTGCCTATCGTCGCTGTCTGCCAGATGGTTTTTACCTAATAGCATAAGAGCACTTAAAACAATGAAATTTATCTATGATAACTGGTCTACATGTAGACCTACAGCATGTAAGTACATTTTGACATATAGAGAAATATTGAGACAATGGAATTACAGATTAATATTTACAAATATACATATTGGTTTGGGTAATATGGAAAAAAATGAAATATAATTGTTATTGCCTGATGTGAAGAAGTAAACCAATGATCTTTTTTGGAGGGTACCCAGCCGATCACCTTGAACATGAGATCACTTTGTCAAATGAAATACAAATTGGGAAGAAAGGAATCCTAGGCATATTAAATAAAGGTGAATAGGAGAGGAAGAGGGATTGAGTAGGAGCACATTATCCCAACCCAAGCAGCATAAAAATTGTCATCAGTAGTCAGAACAACACTGTACACTGATTTTCAAACCAGTAAATGTGAGGAAGTCTTTTCTGTCTTTTGACATGCAGCAAGGTGGTAAATAAATTAAACATTGAAGTTACCAGGTCAAAGGCAAGAAATATTAAGCACAGGAAGCACACTAGAGAAGGGAAGGTGACTGCTAAGAAAGGAGTGGGGAAAGTCTTAAAAGTGTCTTGCCCTCTAGACAAACAGGAAGAATTTCCAGGAATGCAGTAAATGTTGTAATGAAATGATACAGCAAGAAAGTAAAACCACTGTATATACCAAGAGACATGTCAGAGGTGTGTGACTGGAAAGGTAAGAAGGGTGTCAAATTGCAAATCTCATTTATTTCGAAGTAATAATCACAAATTTGAACAATTGCAGTAATTTCTCAATTTGTAATTTAATATGGTGTTTCTGTTCTTCAATTAATTTATTAATATTAAAAAATCAGAGACAGGTAGACGATGGGGTGTTCACTTGTACATTTAATAAGCTTCTGCATAGCAGAATAATGTATTAATTTTACTTAGTAGAATAAAACTCAATAAGAATAAAGATTTACTAAAATGAGGCCTTATCAATATTTTGTTCATAAAGGAAATTTTATCCAAAGTGAATGAAGACTGTAGTATCAAGGTCTAAAATTTAGACTTCAGACTTTGGCCCTTGACTGATAGTAAATTGCTACTAACCAAACCCAAAGTCTTTAAGGCTTACTTTACACATGGCACCACTCTCAGATAAAAGAGTGGATCAATTATTCATTGCTTTTGAGAACAGAATTAGGATTAGGCTTCCTCAGCTCAGCCATCTGTCAGTGTTGCTTTTGCTACTTAGAATGATGTTATTTGCCTCTGTTCAGTAGAAAACATCAGGTTTGAATTTTCAGGATTGGAAGTGAAAGTTCACCTTTCTTCCAGCACATCATCTCTGAGTGAATAAAGCAAAACTGTACCAATGAACAGTGATTCTCAGCTTAGTGCACAGCAGTTCTTATCTCAGAACTGAGGTACTTACTTTGTATTATTGTAACAAAAAAAGTGAACTGCTATTCATAGATACATAGTGTAATTTGTTTATTCCTTCTGTACAAACTGAGACACAAACTCAAATGTTAATTAATGTCAGTATTATGTCAATTTGAAAAACAAATAATTTAAAATGTTTTGACGCCTAAGTTAAATAAAAAAATCAGTTTCTACAACAACAATTATCTAGAATAAATGGTACTCATTTGGATTCTGATGGAGATGTGGTAGAAATAATGAGATTAATCAGTTGTGAATTAAATTGGAATTGTCCATACTCATTTTTCTGATGTACCAGTATGTTCCATGATAATTAAAAATTCAATATTGTTTATTAAATGTTATTTTGTAGAAACTTTTTTCATAAAAAAGTTGATAAATAAGAGAATAGGAAATGACATTTACTACTCAGGAAAAAACAGAAAGAGAATCCAGGAGTACCAAAACATGAACTTCATATAGCTTAAAATGAGTGACTTAAAAATAGAGAAACGTAAATAGATAATTCTTAAGCAGAGAGAGTTAAATACATCATCCTGAATATATGATGAACATATCATACTTACATAGTTCAGTAATGGGGAAAATATGCTCATGTTTCTTTTGTTCTTCCTGATTTTTATTATGTCAATGTATGACACAGATATAGTATATCAACCTTGAATTTTGGAGTGAAGAAGAGTATATTGGGGAGCTCAGGATATAAAAATTTAAAGATCTCTTAAGGATTTCATGATGGTTGTAAAATATGATTACCAACTGTGTAGCAGTGCCAGAATGCTTATGCTATATCCTGATTTAAAAAAAAAAAAAAAAAAAAAATCAACATGGAACAGGATACTTCATAAAGTTAAGTCTGAATGACACTACACAACGATAATGAATGTCATATGTGGAAAATCTGACATTAAAAAAGAAAAAACATGGAGAAAAAAAAAGCTTAAAGGTTATAGAATACTAATAAAAGACACATCCCACTGAAAGATAAAGAGATTATAGCTTTGTGGATAGCAGAGTTCTCTGTATTGTTTCATTATAAATGACATCCATATAAAGACACAGAAAGAAAGCCAAAGAAGTGAAATTTCAATATTGTTAGGTTTTACTGCCATTTTAAGATAATAGATTTTAGTAAATACAGAAAGAAAGGTTACAGAGAAAGTCATGAATGCTAGAGTCTGAGTCTTAGTCTCAATCACAGAGTTAGCAATAAACCGCCAAAAATCTTTTCCCCATTTTGATATACCTAAGCTGGTAAAAACTTTTCTATGTATGCAGATATATTGCCACTAAAAATTGCTTCTCTCAGTTTGGCTTATGTCATCAGATGGTGAAACTAAGGACAAAAAAATTCATTCTGTTGCACGTGCTCTTAGAGGCACCCTGTCAGCCTCTGTCAACCATCAGAGCTAACCCAATAAAGGAACTATACTGTGCTGTACTAAGGGCATGAAGGATCAAGAGGTGATCTAAAACAAAACACTTTGTAATGAAAGAGAAGAGTGGAATAAAAGGTGGAGGGGAAGAAAGAGAAAAAGGTAATTACAGATTTACAGTATCTAGGGAATACATGTACAGATGTGCAGATTCTATTCCATTGTCATACCATTGTTGACTAAGCCGTCTGCAAGTCCCATCAAACTGTGTGTCAAGGTAAAGCACTAAGGTGTGCAATTCAGCACAGGACAACCCTGACTACAATGTCAAAAACAAAAAAGGCTTGAACCCCTGGTTGAAAGACAGAGATTGCCTGAATTTAAGACAAAGAAAAAATAAAAACTGGGGTGTTATTATTTATCAGTAGGAATTTGGGAAGCAAAGGTAGACAACACTGAATTAAACAGGTGTCCATCTTTATTACAGACAGCAGCAGTCAGAAAGGATGCTGAGGCTGCTCATATCACATGGCAAAATCACAGAGCCTGGGAGAGACTGTAGGGACAATTGAGTCAAACTTGAGGACTGAGATAAAAATGTGGTATGAATAGTCAACAGAATATCTGTAGTTTGCCTGTGATCCTGCACAGTTCCCAAGAGAGAAGCATGACAAGAAAGCTGTTTCTTGTGAGAGGCTAAAGGAACTCGGCCTGAGGCTTTCCCAGAAAGAGCATGGCCCACATACGGCTTTGTTTCTGCTGCCTCTGGGAAGAACTGGCACATGTATGTTTTATAAATAAATGATTAAAGTTATGAAAATATCCTTATTCTGCATGACTAATTTCTTACTAAATGGAAATAATTTTAGAAGGCCTCAAATTTCAGTTTTTGCTGGCTTAAAAATACCAATGTACAGTGCATGCTAACTATTTCTATGATGTTTTTCTTCCTTAGAAAACACATATTACCATTAAAACTAAATTCCACTCAGAGTGTTCTTCACATCATTTCATTAGATAGCCTTCTTTGTTCCCAAAACTTTAACAACTACAGATGAGCTGGAACCTCCAAATTATTTAATTTTTTAAGCCTTATTGGCGACTGTTACTCATAACACATGGTGACCAGTACCCAGAAAAAGGGCAAGAGCCTTTTCAACTCAGGGAACACCCCTAGAAATATTTTACTCCAGAGGACTATCTCCTTCCAGTCTCTGTGGCTGTCAGACTGAACCATGCCTGCTGATTATTCCTGTTTTGAAATATAGCCTATTCTTTCCTCTTGACTCACCTTTCTCTCTCTGCTTCCTATGATTGTGTCCCCCTGTGCACAGCAATGGGACCCTGGCCAGCCAGAGCATGCTGCCTGTAGACCCATCCGCAATGGCATTCCATGACTGAGTGTAAAGCACGCAGTCATCTTATTACAGTTGGACGTGATGCTGAAACAGAGAAGAGCCTGGCCTGCTTTTCTACAAACTTTGGCTTCTCTTATGCTGGACAGAGCTAGTTCCAGCAGCTCCAATGGACATACTGCAACACACAGCTGAACCCCTCAGCCAACTGGGAGTACCTTGGTGAAAATGTATCTAAGAAAGAGCAAAAAATCATGATGGGCAGTGAGGAGTGAGACCTGTGCATAACAAGCTCAGAAAATAAGGAAAGGTAGGATGTGCTCCATGGCAAAGTAGTGATTCCTGACAGGAATGGCAGCTTATGGAGAATCCATGCTGGAGGAGAGAGTGAGAGGGAGTGGTGTAGAGGAACCACAAAGTTATGATTTTGCGACACCCAGTGCCTCCCATTGCCTTGCAGAAGGGACTCAATGTGACCATTTCACACAGGGAAGGAGAGGGGTCTGGAGTGGAGTGGAGCTGAGCCTGTAAAAGGTGTAGCGGAGAAGGTGTTTTCTACAGATGTGCAAATATTTCACTCTTTATGGTTTTGGTCCCCAAAACCTGAATCAATACTCAAATATTCATATTTAATTGGTAATAATTTAAATTAGATTCCCTGAATTGAGTCAGATTTGTCTGTGACAGTAATTGGTAAGAAACAAATCCATGTCTATTTAAACCCACAGGTTTTCTTGCTCTGTTCTTCCTGTTTTCTACCCTCCTCCTGCTGGAGGGCAAAGGAAGGGAACATCACTGTGAGTTCTTGGATGTCCGCTGGGGCCGATCCACCACACTGTTGTATTTTAATCTGTTATCTTGAAGCTGATGGTGCCACAAGTGAAGTGAAAAGGACCCAACAAATAAAATGATGAAACAAGTAGGCAAAACCTCTCCTTCCTTGAATGAAAGAGGGGGAGTGACAGAGTGGCTTGGTGGGCACCTGGTGCCTAGCCAACATCAACCCACCAAAGCAGGCTACTGGAACTGATATCTGCCAGACAAACCTGCAAAGCAAGCTATAGTGTAAAGAGAGCAGGTAGTCGTTTAGAGACACTGGAATCTCATAACATGAAGTGATCTATGTGTCCCTCACTGGTGAATGTTATCTCCCTTTCAAAGTTTTGTAGCAGAGCTGTCCCTCCATGGATTTTTTACTTACCCTGGGGTGAAATTCTGTTTGAAGATCTCTTTCAGATAACTGGAATTCTGATATCCCATCTTTTTCTAATTCTCTGCCTTTCCTTATTTAGGCAAAAAAGTTTTCTTTTCCTCTGTCATCTTGCATAGTATGTTTTTGGGTTTTTTTTAGTGTGGAAGTACAATTATTACATGTGATATGGATCTTTTTTCTTGTCTAACACTGCTACTTTGCTTCATCAGTTCATTATAAATCCCAGCTGGAGAGATCTCTGTTCTTCTTCGCTTATTATTTTATTTTCCCTCTGTTACTGTATATCTCCAATTCTGCTATTAATGTTACAAAATGCTGTGTTACTGAGCCAACATAACGATCTCATTTAGGAAAGCATTTAGCAATTTTAAATAAATGCCATTTTAAAATCTCTGGTTTTGCCTCATGTTAAAGGGTAAATGTGAATGCTGAGCATCCTCTCTTTACACCATTTATTATTTTGTATAGCCTCCTCATACCTGCTTTAATTTCTCGTGTGTCTACATTAAATAGTCACAATCCTTCCAATCGTTCCATACGTACAAGTAAAATCAGGACTCTTAAAAATTGTTACTCATTTTCTAGCACCTTGTTTTTCACTATGAGATCCTTAAAATTTTCTAGTAAAAAAATAGAAGATAATAACATTAAAATTTAGAATGTTATTTTTCAACATATATTATATTTGTTAGCCAATATGTTTTAAAGTCTTTGGAAAGTAAAGGTAAAATGCTAAAATGCATTACTGACTTCTTTGTTTTGTTCTGTATAATAAAACCTACTGTTTACTTCATAAATAAAATATGGAACAAGTTAACATGTTCTAGGGAAAAAAAAGCATAATAATTAAAACATTTTCCTGCACAGAAATTATTAGATAGCTGTAAGAAAATATACAAAAATATATGTCATATATATGTTGTAATGCTACAAGAAATAATTTAAAGAAAAATCAGGCAATAGAATATGAAGAGTTTCAAACAGAAACTTGAATCTTAATTTCAAAATTAAATGTTACTTTTAATTGTTAGCTGGAAATTAATATTAATTTATTACATAATTATTAAGTCATTAACATAAGCGGATGTCAACTGAAATATGTCATATGAGAAGGAAAAAAAGTTTTATTCAAAGCATTCATGATTTATGTTTATCTTTTTTCTAGTGACAGAAAATTTTGGACAAAAAAAAGTAATGACATATTTTTCAAAATTTAGTTTAGATTTCATTACAAAATAGAAAAAGTGTTCAGCAAAGAGAAATATGACTGTGGCCATTTAAACTTAGCAAAATACTTGAATTGTATTTACATGGCAAAGTTTTGGTAGCAGGAGGGTGTGTGTGCAGGGGTGACTTCTCTGAGAAGACAGAAGGAACTGCTCCCATGTGAGACACAGCCAGTGTCAGCAGGCTCCAAGACCTTCTCACTACCCTACTCTATTTTTAATTGGTAATAAATGAAATTAATCTTTCCCAGTTCAAGTCTGTTTTGCCTGCGACGGTTGTTGGTGAGCAATCTTCCTGTTCTTATCTCAACCTGCAAACTTTTTTTATTATATTTTCTCCTCTGTCCTCCTGAGGAGGAGTGAGAGTGTGGCTTGGTGGGTATGTGCAGCCAGCCAAGGTCCACCCACCGCAGTCCTTTGACCTCCCTTGCTTTGTGGCAAATGGCAGTGGCGATTCACAGGCATGTTTTAACCAACACTGTGAAATTGAAATGCTGACTGCTCTTTTCATGATTGTAGTGACTTGTTGCAATCTCCTCAGGTTACAAATTTGTTAAATGTTTACTCGGTGCTGAGCTCATTGTAAGAAATACTATGACACTCATTCTTCAGGTGCATTCAAGTAACTGTTGTTTCAAATTATAATTCCTCTAGCAGTTGGCCAGTTTATAAGGATAACATATGGAAAATGAAGACATCACTGATTTTAATTCAGACCTCATGGTCTAGTTTGGAGTCCTGTAGTTCTACCCTTGTTACAGCTATAAGTTCTGACTGTGCTTATCTTTTTTTTTTTTTTTTTTTAATGGTCTCTAGCTGAGTTTGGGCACCCACTTACGTATGTCTAACATGCATTTCAAGGCTGAAGTTCCACAGCTGAGCATATAATTTAGCTGTGATCAGTAACTGAGGTCAGTGCAAAGAGTTAGGTGGCTTGAAGAGTGGAGGTGCCCAATATGAGATGCTAAGGAAATTTCATCACTCTCCAGAAATGGAATTATCAGAACTTCCTCCCTACCTCTATGGGTATAAAGAAAATTGTGTATATTTTCTCAGGTGAAAGTCCCTTAAGGTTGCCCTTTTCCATAGACTGCTTTTGAGTCTGTAAATACATACCTGCATGTCTTTTATTAGTTTTACCAGCAAGCCAAGGGAGGTGATCTTTGAACTCTACTCAGCACTGATGAGGCCACACCTAGCGTATCGTGTCCGGTGCTGGGCTCCCCAATACAATGGAGACATGGACACACTGCAGAATCCAAGGGAGGGCTACAAAGTTGATGAAGGCTCTGGAGCATTTCTTCTAACAGTAAAGGCTGAGAGAGTGAAGACTGTTTAGCCTAGAAGAGAGAAGGCTCAAGAGGATCTTATCAATGTATACAAATACGTGAAGGGAAAGTGCAAAGGAGATGGATTCTTTCCAGTTGTGCCCAGTGACAGTATTAGATGTAATGCATGTGAACTTGGACACAAGAGGCTCCACTGGAACATCAGAAAACAATTTTTCAGTGGAAGGATAACTGAGCCGTGCCACGGCTTGCCCAGAGGGATTGTGAACTATCTAGACTTGGAGATATTCAAATGTTGTCTGGACATTTTCCTGAGCAGCATGCTCAAGAGAGCCCCGCTTGAGCAGGGGATTTGGATCAGATGGCCTCCAGAGGTCCCTTCCAACGTCAACCATTCTGTGATTATGTGGCTATGTTATATTCAAGAAAGTAAAGTTCTGTGCTACAAAGCTGTTTATATAGCAATCCTTGAACTTTATTAAGTTGAATGTTGTTGACTACACAGAGGTAAATATAAGGTATTCAGAATGATAACTTGTATAGTGTCTTAACTGGAAATCTATACTTCTACAGAATCTACTTTTCCTAAAGGCTTTGACAGATAATGTCTCTAGAAATGCAATGAATAACTCAATTTTTGGGAAATCAGAAGGTGTATGATTCCATGACTGAACTCAGTTTCAAAGAGTTTATGTTGAATACACTTTTGTTTCTTTACAAATAGGTAAGTTTATTTGTATTATCCACTTCATTTGAGATAAATATTGTCAAGGTAGATTTAAGGTTTTTTTCAATACTCATAATTTAAAATTATTCTCGTGTGTGAAGGAATCTAAATCTGAAGCATCACTGGGTCTGTGATTGAAAAACTGGTTCACAGATTTATCTATACCTCATTAGAGTGACTAAATGTGCAAGAATAGTCATAGGAAACACAAAAGACAAAATGAAATGAAATAAGACTACATGACTGAAAAGGCCTGTAAAACTAATTTTTCTATTCAGGAAAAAGTCAGCGATATAATGTAATTTGCTGTTCTGTACTTTTAACCTTAATATGTTTTTTCTGATAAAAATGAGGCATACAAAATTTAAGGACTTTACATTCAGAATTTTTGATTTTTGCAAGTTTCTAACTCAGACACTGGACGAATCACATGGCCACTCATTTAGATGAGCTTCCAAACAACCATTATCATATTTATTGAGTAAAATTTATCTAAAAAAATTCATATATGTACAATGTAAAAGTAGTTCCAGAATGCTTAAGTCAAAATCTGAGTAAATGGTGTGTTCTTACCTTGTAGAAAGCGAATTTGTTTAAGAAACAAAATAATGCCCCAAAGAGTTTATAAGCTGCAGTCAGAGATCACAAATGAAAGAATGCTCTACATTTTTTATCTTCTATTTTGCAAGCATAGAACTTGTTTTAAATATCTGCAGAGGCAAATGGCTCACTTTGAAGAATATACTCACTTTGTAGTGTTTTGGGTGGTCCAGACAGGCAGTGTTTTTAAGTTTCAGCAAAATAACATTCCAGTCGGTCTGCTTGCTGATGTCTGTGACCCATCTGAATAACTTGTTATCATATATTACATGTCAGGAATGAAGTGATTTTTTTCTGTTTCTAGTTCTATCAAATTGTTGAGTAGCTGCAGAATGTTTGTGGAAGAACTGATTTAGCTAAGTACAGCATTTCTCCATTTCTCTTTCTAATCCACTTGAAGGAATTTTACTATTTAGAGTCTGTGAGAATATTTAAGAATACTAATAATAAAGTTTGAGCATGTGCAGTGAGTGTTATTTTAGACATTTTATGTCTCTTTCTGAATTCCCATTATATTTTTAATTGATTCTGGCTGAAATTTCCTTTTGAAAGATAGAAATTGGTAGGCAGTGAAGCAACCATAAATCTTTGCTATTTATTCATTTATTTATTTATTTATTTATTTGTAAATTTATTT
>NW_010257683.1:35661-40509 GCF_000690775.1 Eurypyga helias
TCCCTGTCCTGACCTAAACAAAGTATACCCTTCCTTTTAGATGGAACTGTAACTCACTATCACTCTCTGCTAACCCTTTTGATTGTTCTGGGTAGATATCACCAAATGAGAATTCTGCCATGTCTGATGCAGTCTATTAACTAACATATCTATGACTAAAATATATTGGTTTTGAAATTATAGATATTTATAAATATATGTAATAATTTAGTGCCTCATAATAGTCATACTATTATACAAAGCAAAACAACCAACCAGCCTTTTCTTTTACACATATGCTTAAGTACCATTAAAGACAATAGAACTCAAACACTACTCCTAGGCAGTTTTCTGAATTGGGATATACTACTATACTGTAGGAGCAAAATTTTCTTGTGGCTTATTGTTGTGGTTTAACTGAATCCAGCACACTTATGTAATTTATAAAATCTGTTCATACAACATATATTAATATAATAGTATAGTCCATCTGGATTTTTATCCAGTGAGGATAATTCTGGTAAGGGAATTATGAAGTATTAAACTTTTATTATTGAAGAATTAAAGAGGAAAGTGATTGACAGCTATATGTATAATTTTGGGAGACTCCATCTTTCAGACAGAACATCTTTTAATAATTGTCTCTGTTTTTCCCCTTATCTGACTGCCATACTAAAATTTCCTGGCTATTCCTTTGTGCTGCAAAAAGGATTTACTATGTAGTTCACTGACAAATTCAAGTTAAAATCAAAACCAAAGACAACGCCCATTTTTTAAACATATGGAAAATAAGAGGAAATCCTATAAAATAATATTAAAATATATTTTAATGGAACAGGTTTGTTGAAGTTTGCCTCCCACCAATACCAAACCAAACACAGAAGTGGTAATGTACTGCTTTGCCTCTTTCTGACAAAGAAGTAGAAAAGGAAAGAACATTCAAAAAGAGCTATAAGGTAAAGGAGTTCAAGTGAGATGATTGGAGAAGTAGAGCAATAAGTGTCCTCACTTGGCAGGAAAAAATAATAACTTAGTTACCAAGTTATGTTAAATAGTAAGTCTTACAGTAGAACACCGTGAGAATGCTCAGAGCCTGAGGGTATCCTCTAAAATCTTTTCAATAATACTGGTAATGCCTTGTACTACTGTACATTTGCAAATAGGATTTTTTTCTTTTTTTTTTTTACACATACATATATATATGTGAAGTTACAAATGATTTGAAACTTGAATAAAACGAATTCCTGCTAACCCCAGATCCATTTTTTGGTGGGCAGGAAATTTCATGTGATAGTAGAAGACAAGTAGGGGGTGGGAAATTTAGGTCCAAATTCTGGAGGTGATAAGAATTTAATGCATCTGTTAATTACTATAAATCAACAGGAAATTTAGACTAAAATTTTTATTTTGGGAGGATTTATCAGACCTCAGTATTAACAAGCTTGAACATGACATAATTTACAGACCAAAATGGCAGAAAAAATTGTTTATTTTTTATGTGTGGGTTGCAGGCAGTGTATGAGAATGCACTGAATGAGATAAAACAATAATGTTGCCAAGAAAGGCATCCTTCTGGAAAATGGTCTACTTATAGAATCTAGCCTCTCAGTATGAGCTGTCAGCAAAAACTGTTCTGAAGAAAAAAAAAAAAAACACCAACAAACAAACAAACAAAAAACCTCACATCTATCAAGTGAAATACATAGTTGCAAGAGGAAGTCACCAACATGAAGAAAGTACTGGGTGACATTCCCAAATGAAAGGAAAAACAGTACAGTGCCAGGAGGTTGAGGATTTCAGGAAAATGATTGATCAGTCTTTTTTAAGATTTGAAAACATCTTGGAGTCTCTTTGGATGATAGAATTATCAGAAATCTTAAAAAAAAAAAAAAACCACAACAATGAAATGCCTTCAGGTGTTCATCCTTATGTATACACGTAAATATTCTGAGGAGAAGCAGATATTTTGAAACTTATAGTGCTATTTCCATAGCTGCTATGGAATTGTCTTAAAGGCCTGTACTGGGTATAGAATTGGAGATGTGATAATTCTGGGCACTTTTTATACTCTCTTGGCCTTTACATTTAATAACGAACTAAACAAATTACTCAGTCTATCATTTGGGAACTTGGATGAAAGTACTAACAATTTTTCAGCAAAGATTAAACAAGTGCATGTAAGGAAAATCCTGCAATAGAAATGAGAGGGTGGAGACCATTAGAAGTGTTTTTAAAATAGCTTGCTGACCCTGCTGTTGGGCAGATGATGACAGGAAATGATGTTTTAATGACACACAATGTAGTGATAGATTTAGTTAATTTTCAGGCCTGGCTAGAAATGCCTCAGGCTATTACAGTTGTAGTCAATCATGCAATTTGTTATTATCAAAAAGATTGGAATGGTGATTCTGTCAAAAATCATCCCAGAGAATGTCATAGTTGTATGTAGCAAATAGCAAGAGATTTGACAACTGAGAAGCAGTATTACGTATTTACACAGTCTGAGTACAGCTAGAAGGCTAATTCGAAAAGCAATCCAGATTCCCCTCAGAGAGAGTCTCAGCAACTGCAGAAGTGTTAATTGACTTGGAGGAACAGGAAGTAATTCACGAATGCAATTCAATAACTCACAAACATATTAGGTTAAAAAAGGCAGATGTCTTACAGAGATTAACAATGACTGTTATGTTTAAACAAAGTACCTCCTGCCTGCTCCAGTGCTGGCATCCTACTTAGAGACAGAAACAGCTCTTGGAAACAGGATGAAGCTGTTTTCTATAATAAATATATCCAGGGGATTTTCAGCTGTCTTGTGGCATGAGGAGGATCAGTGTAAGTTTGCCTTAAGCATTAGAGATTTCAGGTATGTATATTCTTGTAGCAGTAGAGAAAGCGTTTGCATAACAATTACCATGATTACTAACAGTTTAGACATTTTTCAGATGTGCCGACATATTAACCTTAATTTTAGTCAGTATTCAACTCTGATTAATTACAGGCTGTTTATCTAAATTTACCAGAGAGTTTAAAATTAATGCAGTACTATCCTTTCCTTCATTACCTATTACTGTTTTGCGATGTCACACATTTCTACAAAACCTCGGTTTTCTTGACTGGGAAGGCTGTATTATAGCGAAGGTAAGAAGAATACTAGTGATCCTTTAAATCTTTCTGTAGGATTTTTATGAGCTTTAATTAATATTTGTAGAGTACTTTGAGATCTTTAGGTGCCTAGGCACCAGAAAACCTTAGCAATGTTTATAATTAAAATGAAGATTATTATGGGATCCCAAACTTGCAAGAGTTTGGAGATGTTGCAGTGGAATACAATTGTTCCCCCTGCAGTAACTCTATGGGAAGTTTTAGAAAAATAATTATTTCTCTAATGCACCTTGTAAACACTGATTTATTTAGCTACTTCTTCTATTTATTTATTTATTTATTGATCTGATAGAGCATGATTTGGTCAAAATTATCTACAGTTATATAAAGAGAGGTATTAAGAAAGACACATGGAACCAAAGTGCCATTAACATGTCATAGCCAATGGCAACTATCTGCATCAATACAGTATTCTGTCAGAAAGTCATACTTGTATTTTACTAAAACCTTTCAGCATCTTTTTCCTTCTTTTGTCTCCATTATTGAAAAGTATTTTTTAGTTGGTATGGGAATGATAAAAGATGATAATCCATTTCAGTGCCCATTTAAACATTTTATATGTCCTGACAACTTTGCCTTTATAATTTTTAATTGAGCTTGGGAATGTTTTTTGGTTTTGTTTTTGTTTTTGGTTTTTTTTTTGTGAGGAACAGAAATTGGAAATCAATGTTGCAAGTTGAAAACTCAGTCTTTCATAAATAGGATGAAACACCCAAGTTGTACTAGTCACATTTTAATAAAGCTATCTCTATGACATCTGTTAGAATTTTTGGAAAGTAATTCGGTGGAATTCCCCAAAAATACTTGTTTTCTAAGGGCGTATATAAATAGACATAGAGATGCTCACAACCTTAAATACACATAGAGATGCTCACAACCTTAAAAACACATGGAGATTCTTACAAATTTAATGCACTTCATCTGAAAATAATTGTGGTGATATAACTTCAGATGGTTAGAGTAACACTATCTTCCTGTCTAGCAGTAAGCTGGAGACACTAGTCACTTATTTCAGTGATCATTTGAGAACCCATATGGCAAAAAGTTGTTATTCACACAAGATAAACAGCTTTTTTAGAAAAGTCTGTATTGAGTTTACATGGTAAGATTTTTGTTGCAGGGAGGGGGTCTATAAGGATGACTTCACTGAGAAGACACCAGGAACTGCTCCCATGTCAGACACAGCCAGTCTCAGCCTGAAGAACTGCAGCCTGTGGGAAGGACACATGCTGACGTGGTTTGTGAACACTGTCTCCTGTGGGAATGACCTCACGCTGGAGCAAGGAGACAGAGAGAGGACAGCAGAGCAAAAGAGATGAAGTGTTATGAATTCAAAACAACCTCTGTTCCCTGAAGCCATTCAGGAGTGAAGTTGAGCCTGGGAATAAGGGTGGTGGGAAGGTGTTTTTAGTTTTGGTTATGTGTCTCACTATCCTACTGTATTTTTCATTGGAAATAAATGAAATTAATCTTTCCCAAGTGGAGCCTGTTTTGCCTGTGATGGTTGTTGGTGAGCAATCTCCCTATTCTTTTCTTGACCTGCAAGTTTTTTCATCAACAATTTAATGGGTGCTGCCTGTTGCATTGCTTTGGCAAATTCTCAAAAAGTCCGTGATTAGAAAACACTTCCTTCCTGTTGCCATATTTCCACCTGTTTTTAGGTACATGATCTGGATTCAGTCAGAAAGAGTTAACTCCCTTTACCAT
>NW_010257684.1:0-210 GCF_000690775.1 Eurypyga helias
ACAGGGGGGACACAGAGGCACAGGGGGACACGGGGGCACACGGGGGGGACACAGAGGCACAGTGGGACACGGGAGCACACGAGGGACACGGGGACACACAAAAAGGGGGACACTGGGGTACATGCGGATCCTGGGAGGTCACAGGAGAACATGGGGAGATGCGGTCACGGGGGGTACGGGGGCACATGGGAACACACAGGGGACAAACGG
>NW_010257685.1:0-1047 GCF_000690775.1 Eurypyga helias
GCCTTCAGGGCCCCGCCAAGCCCGCGCCTCGGCGCTCAGAAATCACACCTGGCAACGCGCGGAGGGGGACAAACGGTTGTACGAAGCTCCACGCAACGTCCTCAAACGAACCTCCTCGCCCAGGCGAGTGGCCGGCCGGGCCGGCAAGGGCGGCAGCCCCCAGCAGCGCACCAGCGCGCCCCGCTGTCACTTCTGAGCTAAAACCATACGAAAAGGAACCCCGTTCTACGCGTGCCGGAGGCCGCTGCAGGTCTTCCAGCTTCAGTCATCCCCTGTAACGTTCATTCCCCAAATACAAAAATACAACAACTCTTATTGAAATCTAGACGCTGGTAGTCTTAGTACACAAAAAGCAGAGTATTTACAAAATTATACAGTTTAAGAAAAAAACTCTGTACAAAAAAAATATATAAATCCTTTTGCTCCCTCTTATCGTTTTTTAAACCGCCAGGACTCAAGAAAGTTTGCCGCACTGGACTTTTCAAAATACGCTCCGACTGAGCCACAGACAATACAGAACCCAGTCAGGCAGTGGGAGAAGAGCAGGGCCTTGGCCCAAGCTGGTAGGATCCGTCTCCCCTCGCTCCTTCACACCCGTGATTAGCCGCAGCGTTAGCGGGACGGCCCTAATCATACACCGGGGAGAGACATTCCCTGCAGCCGGCGAGGGCGCGGGAAGGGACGCTGGTCTGAGTTCTGGTGCCCCACCATGGCAAAAGGCCGAGCAAGGTGGGAACGGCCCCCCCAAAGGCGGCTCAGCTACGCGCCGCCAGCCATGTTGAGGACCGCTGCGACCTCAGGGTTCTGACGGCCGTTCTTCTTCCCCCAGGAGCTCGCTGGGAACGGAGGCGGTGAGCTAAGTATTCCAAAGAGGAGAGCAGATTTGCACCGACATTGTTTATTTTGTGTAGGAACGTACATAGAATGTACTGGAACATGTGCGGTACAAGGGGCGGAGCCAAGGAAAGTGCTTGCTAGGAACACGGTCGTGAGCCGCGGGAGCCGTGCCCAGGGAGGGCACACAGCTCCAGCATCGGACCCTGTCAC
>NW_010257685.1:1127-1346 GCF_000690775.1 Eurypyga helias
CCACCACGGTGAGCAAGGCCGGTCACCTCCCAGGCCAGCGCTGCCCCTCCGGCGCTCACCCCCTCCAGCGCCGCGCCAGCCTCGGAGCAGGGCGCCGCCATCCCGAGGGCCACACGCAGCTCGCTCCCAGCGCCTCACGGGTTTGGCCTCGACACAAACGGTAACGGGGAAGAGTTTCCAGCGGCTGCTGGGCGGCTGCCAGCTCGGTAGCTGTTGGCT
>NW_010257686.1:0-7616 GCF_000690775.1 Eurypyga helias
CGAGAAGCTGAAGCGCCGCGGGGAGGTGGGTGCGGGGCAGCGCTCTCCCGCCCGACCCCAGCCGGCCGCCCCCTTGAACGGCCGCGCGCTCGCGGGACTTCGTGGTGTCTGTGCCAAAACACTCAAGTTCAAATACTCGATTATTTTTTAATTCTCAGTTAAAAAAAAAAAAAAAACCAAACAAAACAACAACAACAACAAAAAATCTTCTGGGAAAAGACAACAGTTATTTCATGGTGGGTTACATCTCTTCCAGGGAGGAAGGAAGGAGAGTAAGTGATGTCCCTGGCGAGGTGCTGCTGAGCTCGGTGACCTTGTGCTTTTCTGTAGCACAACTCGCCACAAACTAGGAGGTGACGTGTCTGCGCTAATGCCTACATGTATGCCGTGCTTTGGGGACTGCGCACTGTCCTCCAGATACAGTTTGTATGTTCACATCCCTTCTGGAGAGTACTACCTCTGCTTCCTGGGGGCAGAAACTTTTGGATAAGGCTGTTGAGTGGATGTGTTCCAAGTCAGGAGAGCAGGAGACCAGCAGACTCACCAGAACCTCAGTCTGGTCCCTAGTCTTTTGTCTTAACCATCCTTCCTCACGCAGGTAGATAAGTGAGCAGTGTTCTCCCTTTACCTTGGAAATAGGATGCAAATCATTTTTAAGACACTGCATGGAAAAAATCAAGTAACGTAATAATTTCTTACTTTTCCCCTTCTGCATGCCTACTACTAATTATTTTAGGACTTTTCCCCCCCCCCCAGTCTTGTTTAATAAAAAACTGAAGAAAAAAAAATCTATGCTTGGCCTAATCCAGCATCTAGCTTTTATGGTAATATTACTTGTGATCATGCTAATCTTTTGAAGCCTCTTCTTTAGGCCTTTTTTAGGAAAATACACATTATTTCAAAGTGCTAATCTTAACAGAGATTTTTGTTCCTTTAAGTTGAAAATATGCACATTTCATGTAGGACTGTTGGACTCTCAGCCCTCTTTTTTATTACGGTGTTTATGCAGCTTGAAGGCCTAGGAAATACTTGAAAGAAAAGACTTTTGTCTCAGGTTTTCTGCAATTAATAGTGATGAGTCTGTGACTCTCTCTCTCCAGGAGATATTTTGGAAAACCAGAAAAGACAAAGATAGTCATTCATCTATTTCTGAGGCAACAATTGAGCAAAAAGTTCTCAAATGTAGGTAGAAAACCTACCTGGCTTTTCTCAAATAACGTAAAGTAGCAAAACCAGCTATTTCCCCCCCGCCTTGCTTTAGAGATTACTTCCTGAGTGTTCTTAAGTCTCACTGTTGCTATGTTTGCTACTGGCTTTTGTGCCATGTGTTGAACAATAGCTTACTGTCAGTGCAAACTAATGAATTTTCTTCTCGGGTCTGGGTGGCAGAAGCCTTTTCTGTGGCTCTGTTTACATTTGTGTCCTGTTATACAGGGTACGGTATTACGTACATCCTAAGTTACCATGTAACTGCAGTGCATCTTGCCTTTCAGTTTTAGCTCTTGTGCATTTTGGAGACTGACCTTTTATATACAGAAGCTAATCTAGTTTACGAAATTACTAGGTGCTGATACAACAACAGTTAGTGTAACAGGTTAACTGCTGCTGATGGCAGTGTTTGCCATTACATTTAGTCACATTTTTTTCTAATTTGAGAGTGAGTTTATTCCTGGCCACTTGAACTATATTGTGCCTTGGAAATGTTTGAGAAGTGACTAATGTTAGCATGGTAGTTTACTTCTTTGCAGGTCATTCATTTCTTCATTGTATGTAATCCTTTTGTGAGGATCTTTACAGATTTATAAGGGGGCCCAAAATTGGATTTATGTGTTTTAGTGTGGGTTTTTTTTAGTTTTTGTCACTGTCCAGAGTCAACCATCCCAACAACTTGCAAAGGCCAGAACAGGCTCAGTGGTCTGACATAAAATACTATTGTTCAAAAGCTTTGATTTTTTTTTTTTTTTTTTTTTGGGAGGGAGAGGGGATAGGAGTGATGATATTGTGGATTATTTCTTTGCATGAGAATAACACATTTTTACTTGTTGTGCCTTTGGACTTTTGTATACTAAACATTCTAGGTACAGTTATCTCTGAGCAAGAGGTGAAATATGGTCACTTTCTAGCACATAAGATAATCTTCTAGTACATGATTCCGGTGAAAAGCCAGAGGAAGCTTCATTAAAGAGGAACCTTGGTGACACCTCTCCAGCTACTAGAGCTTTCATAATACTTGCCTACTTCACTTCTCAATAAAAATAAAATCTCTGTTAGGTTATAGGAAAAGAACATTCATCATAGCTGACTTATGTATGACTGTACTTCCTTTTTTAATCGGGGAATACTGCCTTTGACACCTTCAGACTTGGAGAGTAGATGTATATGTAGTGTGGCTTGTGGTGTCCTCAGAGTTCTGGGGCAAGATTTTTAGTAACCTGATGGGGAAGGTCCTGGTATGGTTGCCAGTCAAAACAAGTAAACACAAGAATATTTAGTTCATAAGAAAATTGAGGATCTACAATAAGGAAAAGCAAGCAAAACCATTTGGGGTTTTATTTTGTTGTTGTTTCTTCTTTTTGGTCAAATGGATAAAAAAATAGGCACAGGCAGTACAGGGAAGGCAGAAGGAAGACAGGGTGAATTTGTGAGCCATAATTCACCAGTCAGCAAACAAAGGGTATGATGCCAGGACAAGTTCAGCCATAAAGGAGCCTTGTCTTGGGGGCAGGCTGTGATTGTTTGTGGACAGATGGCTGCTTACCAGTTCATAAAATTAACTTCTGGATACCTTGTCCTCAACTGTGCCGTATATACCTGAATTATGCCTGCCTCAGAAAATACAGGATTAGGTTCTCTAGTGTTGAACAGGTTCTCTGCATCTGAAAGGGATGCAGCTTTGAATTCCGAGATCTAATCTCTTAGGTGGAAAAAAGCAAACTGTTTTGTACACTAAGAATGATGAGGCTGGGAGAGGGTTGGGAGAGGTCTTTGAGCTGGGGGATATGGAACTTGCTTCTAGCCCTAGAATGGGGCTGGTGATGTGTGGAAATGCAATAATGCATGGGGAATTCTTGTTTTCTGAGGTCTGAATGGCTTCCTGGAAGTTTGATAAAGTAGGTAGAGAGACTATAGAAGTAGACCCGCAGGTTTGTAAAATCCAGACACGTTCCTACAGAGTAGCGTTTTGTGCCACGAATTATGACACCGTTTGTTTATGGCATATTTTGTTTCGTGTTTGAGAAGACACAACTTCACCACAGGCAGCTGACCCTTTCTTGTAGCAGGTAAGAAGGATGTGTTCTTTCAGACCATCAGAGAGAAGCCTGTAGATACCTTGCTGCTGTCTTGAGTTGATGTCTAGACCCGACATTCTGATTTCCACATCCCCTAGTTTGAGTTCCCCTCCTCTTTCTCTCACATTTTACATCCTATCTTTCCTGCATGCTGCCTTATTGTTTTGCATTGGTCTTAAAAGCCCCATAGCATGTTGCTGTTATATTGGGGTAGAATGAAGGAGTACATATCTAAGAGAAAAGCAGCTACTGCTGTGAATGAATCCCTGGCAGAAGAGGGAAGTAGAACTTCCTTTATTTGTTCCCTTGGGGAAACAGAGAGATGAGTAGCCAGTTGCTGGCAGTCAGTTTGGCCACTTCCCCACAACCTTTTTCACTTGCTAAATATATACGTAAATGTGCACGTTTGTGAAATGTATTCTCAAAATGCAAACATGATGCCCATGCAACTTAGGAAGCTGGTGTATGCACAAGGTGGTGTCTCTGCATCTGGGCCCAAAGGTTTCCCAACAGGCTGCTTCCATCATGCAGTTAAGCTCTATGTGTGTAGCGGATTCTGTATCACATGCACAAAAGGCTGGATTCATGCAACGGAGATTTACGCACGTGATTTGAAGTCCTCTGGGCAATTGAGACATGGTGCCTAGCATGTCCAAGATCCTTGAGGCAGCCTTACGTGCATGTGCAGACAGATACTACACAGATGGTCAGAGTGAAAGGATATTAAAGTGGCTAAGTTAAGCACTCAAAAAGTTACAAAATGCCAGAATTAGGAAAAGCTTATGCGATCCTAATTCCATCCATACATCTATATATTGCTTTGCAATAATCTTAAAATAGATTGCATACCTTCTCCCTATCCCTCCCCCCAGGCTGATTGGTTTTTATTCAGTGTATTAAACGAGTCTGCTCTGGGGATGAATTAGAGTGCATGCTGAAGGAGAGTGTTGTCTGTTGAACTCTTACCCTTCTGTGTTCCTATGAATGCAAGAAGGGAAGACATAATCTCATTGTTAAGGCAGCTGAATGTTGCTTTGGAAAAGTTGATTCTCTGCCAAGGAGTGTGATGCTGGATAAGCCATTTACATCAATCTTTTAATAGTGGCCAGGTCAGCACTACCAGTTTGTACATAAATAGCTATAGTTGTCAGGTGGGTGATGAGTTGTGACTTGTGACTATCATAGGTCTTTGATCCAAATCTCCTAGCGTGCAGGATACTTTGTTCCCCCACTCGAAAACATAGAAGAGGAGATGGGGGAATAAATGTCTGTTGCTAAAGTCTTCCTGCTGCAGCTCCTGCATTGTGTTCCTCATTTTATGGGCTCTCTTAGGACTACACATGTGCATCTGCACCAAAGGCTGCTGGAAGCTGTATCCTTTCAACACTCCAAGAATATGCTGTGCTTAGTACTAGCAAGAATTGGGGTTTAGGTACTTTGGGACTCTTCAGATCTTGATTTCCCTCTGCCTCAGTTTTACAATCTGTAAATAGGGCTAACAGTCCTTCAGCTCACAGAACTGATGAAAGCATAGTGCTTGTGGACAGTCATGATGTTCTTGGGGCGAGCACTGCAGAAAAACCAGTATCTCTTCATTTGGCTCTGTCTGCCCTTTCCCTGCTGAATTTAGTACTATGTCAGCCTTTCTTTTCTTTGCATTTTATTTCACTGCTTTTTACAGCTGACAGTGTAAGGGTACTTGTCCTTGCCACATTGTTCAGCATTTACTGCTGTTCGCTGAGTTGCCCTACATCTGTTGAGAAATAGGACTGTGGTACAGTTACTCTTGAGGCACACAAGCTTGAATGAAATCCTCAAAAGCACGTGAGCTGAAATGAAAATGGTCAAATTTATATGAACTTCTATTTTTGTTTCAGTGCAAGGTGCTGCACAAACTGTTATTTTGTGTAAATGTGAGCTATTTTAGTTGAGTTAGTAATTTTAACCAGTTTCTTAAATTAAGTAGATGTTTTTATACTGAAATAAGAACTCAACGTGGAAGAAAGGGAACAAGAGTGTCTTAGTGCATGGAAGAGGGTGTTGTGGTCCAGGGTGGACTGGAGGCTCTAGAGACTCCCAGTTCAGCCAGTGCCAACCCACAAACCTGCCATTTGCACGTCTGACTTTTCTGTCTGCACATCAGCTCTCTGGGCAGAGCCTCTCTTCCAGGGCCATTTACCTTAGCAGCAGGCAACATCGAGGCCTTTCTAGCTAAGAACTAATGTTGTCTTATTTGAGGTAACTTAATTTGCGAGAGAGATTGTACATATGGTGCTGAGATGTAGCATGCTGGAGCCCATCTTTATAGGCAGTAATGATGCTCCTCTCAGTCATAGGACTGTCTCCTCTCAAGCATAGGACAGTTCCCCAACAGTTTTCCTGTTTGGGGAAAAAAAACCCCCAGCTCAGTTGCCCAGAGTGGGTTCCAGACAATGAGTAGTGTGGAAAAGTGGTGAATCAGGTTTCGATCTGGGCACCAGCGCTGTTGACTTTCAATTTGCTAGCCAAAGTTTAGCCATCATTTTGCCTTGTAACTGACCATAAATTTCACACATTTGAAACATCATTTGTATTACAGCCAAGTAGGATTAATTTTGAGCACAGTGGAGGCTGTGTTTTTAATAAAAGGCCATGTTTATAAATAATCAAGTAACACACACATAGTGGGGGGCTCCTACTGAAATGACAGAAACAGCAAATTATATTTGTTGTCATAAGGAGTGTTATCAGACAATTCACTGTTTAATAACAGTGTAGAAAAGGCCTGATCCTGTAGAGTGCTGGATGGTCTCAGTTCCTTTTGATTTTTGACCAGTTTTTGAGGTACCCCAGCACCACGCAGAGCTGAGACCCTGAGATCATGTAGGAAATAAAGTAGGAGAACAACTTGGTTGCTTTTGGTAATAGCTTGTTTCCCAAAACCTTGGAAATGTTCACTTCTTGTTTGTGATAGTCAGTTATAATCACTCCAGTGGTGATCTCCGTTGTTTTTATTGAATTCCTAATATGTGCTGGCTTTGGATGTTCAGTTTCAAAGTCTTTTGCTGATGTGGGCCAGAATTTGTGTTCTGTTTGGTTCGTGCTATGTCTTCTGTCACTGCAGTGCCTATATAAACACAGTTAGTGGTATGTAGTAGCTTGGTATGAGAGGCTAAGATAAAACCCCAGCTGTTTCTGAAGATACTGCCTGCTGCTATCAAAAGGTTCAGGTTAGCAATTTTAAGTGTTACAAGGACCTGTAGGACCTATGTTTTTGAACTGCTCGCCTGGAGAGAAGATGGAAATGTACATGCCTGGCTATTTTAGGAATTGTTTGTTCTTGAGTGTGCTTATGCTTTATGAAATGCGAGCTCAGGGAATATGGATAATAAAGCTGAATTATTGTCCTTGAGTGTTTGTAGATTAAGGATATTGGGCATGAATGAGTCAAGGCAAAAGCTGAATTAGGTATAAAATGTCAGGAACAACAACAACAACCGAGAAAGAATGGCCCAACCAAATGTCGATCATGTCATTATAATTCTTCAGAGATTTGCCTTCTTCACTGATGCAGACAGAACACACCAGGAAGGCAGCGGGCTTGCCCAGGTCACCAGCCAGCCAGCTTACACCATGCCTCCTGCTGACCAGTCCACGAAGAAATAGCTATCTGTCAAGCAAGCTGTTTGTTTTATTTCAAAGCGCAGTGGGCCCAGCCCCTTCCAGCCCCACAGCCCCGGCAGGCTCTGTTCCTGCTCCATGCCTGGCCTGGGAAGAGATTGCTCACTGGCCCATGAGAGTGCTCCTCCATAATTGGCTTGGGGGTATGCTGTGTGAGAGGTCTTTTTTTAACTGTTTGTTTTATTAAAGTTTGTTTATTAAAGTGAATATCTGGTCACAATGAAAACATGTTTTTTGAAGCCTGTGTATTGCCAAGAGAGCAGGGTAGAGCACTGATCAGGTTATTGCTTCCCCAGGATCAGAAGTACATGCACAGATCTGCAGGCCCTGTGGGCAGTGTGCTGGCGTCTCCTCTCTTCCATCTTCCAGTTGAGTTCTGCCGGTCTGCTGTAGCGATGTCTGCTACAGGTGGGAGGGTGAGGTGGGAGTCGCGAGGCCTGTGGTGGTTCCGAAAAACAAAGGTTAAATCTGTATTGCGGATTGCAAGGGCACTAATGCTAGCTGTGAACAAGCTGATTTGAGTACTACTGGCAGTCTAGCAGATGAAGTAGAGGGGTATAGATGAGCTCTGAAAAGTATGATTGTTTGCTCGTAGGTTACTTCTCTGTGGTGGTAAATCAGTGCAGAAAGCCAGGTCTGCCTCTAGTACCTGAGGCGGTTTAGGCG
>NW_010257686.1:7647-10605 GCF_000690775.1 Eurypyga helias
CATGCATGTACCCAGTCAGTCGTATTCATTAATTTAAATGTTTTCAAACTGCCAGTGTTACCTGTAAATTTAAAATCTGCTTGTCATATTGAGTTTCTATACCATTCTCCCATCACTTGACAGGAGAATGTGACACCTGCAGCTGTCATTAAAAGTGTGGGCAACAGCCCTAGTAGCCCTTTCTAGTAAGTGCGTGCCTGTTATGTAATCATAACACAAACTGTAATATGTCATCTTGCCTACCTGGGCCGTGAGATGGCTCATCTTGTGAACTAGGGAAGATGAATTTTAAACCCAGGATAATCTTGTTTAGAATTTCTGGCTTTTGGAAACAGAGGATCTCATCACTATATAATTATAGGTTTGTATGTTGCAGTTTCCCTGCATAGAGTGTAACACAAATAATGTCAGGCTTTCTTAGCAAACAGTTCAGGATGAGGGAATTGCGTGGATGAGGGAATGGCGTGGGAACACACTTACTTACCAGTGAGTCAAAGACTGGAATTCCCTCTATAACCAGTAAAACTGTCTGGCAAGTTACGTGCTCAGAGCTGTGGTGGTTTGGGTTTGTTGAAACACTTCTCAGTGAGACGGTTGTTATTCTGTCTCATGGCTAGGATCGGCTTTGGCCAGCTGAGTCAAACAAATCTTCCTAGGGAGAAATGTGAACTGCAGGCGTGAGGTTAAAACAAAATATCCTTTGCTGGCCTGGGGAGAGAGTAGCAGAGTGGTGATTGTTAAATTCTGCCTGTGAGATCAATGTTATGTGCCTTGAGCAATGTACAGTTAGGTCTGTGTCTACAGGGACAAGTATGTGTAGGTACTAGTGTCCTTGCAGCAGGGTTTTCTGGCTGGTTTGTGACTTGGCTCAGTCTTGAAGTGGACACCCTTTGAACTCTTCTTTCTTCTGTAGCTATCTCTATTCCACCCAGGCTTGGCACCTTGCTGTGATCCAGTATCCTAGCTGCATGAACTGAAGTTTTTGAGGGGAGGATTTAGGGTGTACTTCTTTATTTAGAAGAATTCAGCAGTGTCCCATTGCTCATTTCCCCATGTGCTGCAGATTGCTATGCTGCAAAAATGTTCTTGCATGGCTCTTGCACTGTCAGTCCTCAGACCACGAGTGGGAGTCCCCACCAACTGTGGCGCCCACCAGTAGCCAAGGACCTCACAGTGCCTGTGGCTCAGGTGTTTCTCCCTGGGCTGTTTATATTGCCAGTGGGGAGAGAATTCCTCACGCCTTCTGTAGCAAACATGTTTTGGGATAGTAAGGATGTGTGAGATAAACAGGATGCACTGCAATTCTCTGCTGGGGGATTGTCACTACATTGAACGACCCAGAATGGCCAGTGGCTAAAGACTGCTGTCTGTCACCACCTACCCTATGCCACCCATGCATTTCTGTCTTGCCTTCTATCTTGCTTCCAGTCTGCCCCTGTAAAAAAAAAAAAAAAAAAAGACTAGGCGAAGAGACACACACTACTGGTTATTTGACACATATTTTGCTAAAATGCACTCACACATCTGGCTGGTGGTAGCTGTGCATGTATAAGCATGCTAACTACCCATGGCTGTGGTGTGGTACCAAGCTACTGTAGATGCAAAGCATGCATTTTAATCACTGTGTATGGTGAAATGGTTATAAATGCCTGTCTATGCAGTGTAGACAAGCTCTGATATATCACCCATTTGTACATTTGTAATTAATTGTAAAAACAAGACTGTTCTTTGCATGTGTTCTTTTTTGCTGGCAAGCACGACAGAGAGCTATAACGATCTCATACCTTAAGCTTGTAATAAAATATTGTTGGTAACCTAGCAAAGAAATTTCTTCATTAAGTTTGCTACACAAAATCCCATAATACTAAGTGTTGTTGGTTTTTTTTGTTTTAAATTAGAACTCATTAATGACTTTTACCTCTGAATATAATAACAACCTAAATTTCTGATGTTTAAGAAACATTTCTGCATATTTTTTCCATCTGGATATAATGGAGCATAATTTAAGACTATGGGCAGCGGAGGGGGTAAATGATGCATGTAATCATTGTTTTAACATTTACAAGAAAATAATTTATTTAAATTGGATTAAGCCTTAATATTATCACACTTTTCTACCTGATTTAACATGGGGGAGAGGGTAGGACAAGGGGGAGAAGGCGATTTCATGGTAAAGTGTTTTAAGTATTTAATATTTTCTTTTCTTTTTGATCATTCAGGCATCTTGCCCCACAGCCATGTAAATTTTCCTACATGCAAATATTCATTGCTATTTTTTACATTCCTCTGCTGACAGTGAAGAGGTCATGCTAAATCAAACTGATGGAGAAACTGGACATCTTCTTTACCCAGGATGCTCGAATTAGTTCTACCAAATCAAGAGATTTGGGAACAGCAAAGAATAATTGGCTTTTGTGTATTACTGTTTTTAAGTACGCCATTCATCATGTTGGTATCTCTGGTATATATATTCAGAGTGAGCCAAAGAAATAAGTACCTGCTTCTTTGGACATGAGACCTCAGGGGATTGTGGCTTTTCTCTGTCCCCAGTAGTTTTCATACCAGCCTAATTATTTCTGCTGAGGGTGGGTCTCCAAGTCCAAACTTTATCATCTCCATCTAAGATTTTTCACTCCTCCAGGAGAAGAATCAAGTGGGACACATTCTGTATGCATATGCTCCTCCAGCTTTGAGTGTATTGATTGCTTTGTTTATAATAGATACAGTTTTGATGAAAAAAAAATCAAAAAAGCCTTAAAAATCCCACTACAACCAAAGGACCTCAGTTAGTGTGAGAACCAGCAAAGCCTGGTTTTCCGTAGGTCAGTGTCTTATGGTTTCATAGTGAATTACAATTGTCTCTTTTTTCCTACAGCGGGGTCATTTGTTAGGTCTCTCCCCCATGTGGATTCTTTAATGTTTCATAAGGTTTAAATTCATGCTACAGCTGCTTCCCCC
>NW_010257686.1:10635-18530 GCF_000690775.1 Eurypyga helias
CCCCCGTTTAGGACACTTCGAATCTCTTTCCTCTCCTATCTATTTATTTTTTACAAAGAATGCAGGAGTTTGAGACCTCCGTTTCTACTGCATTTTGTTGAAACAGAAGAAAAAACGTAACTGGAAACTCACTGTGTGACTACACAATCTTCAGTGTCCCACCAAAACAAGCAAAAATGGTAGTATCTTGCTAAGTACGTTGCCTGGTTTGGGTCTGTATTAATGTTCATACCTGCTGGAAGAAGTAAGTTTGGATTACTAGTTAGTCCTGTTCATCCAGTAGAGCTTTTGTCATCAGTGGTAGAGTTCTGGCTTTATGAAGCATTAAGGAGTGATTATGTAAATTCCTATAAAAATGACAAATTGCCTCCCAGTCCCATTTCCATTAGAGCAAGTCACTCATTGCCTTCAAGAGGAGCTAGATTTGCTTTTACAACTGTAATCAGTACTCAGAGGTTGGGGCAGACTTACTGTCACCAACATACTCTTAATCACTGCTGTGTAAGCCAGAAAAGATTTCTTCCCAATTCCACTTTCAGTTCACAAAACTGTTCATGTGTGGTTTGTGTGTGAAATCTCATATTTGCAAATTGAGTAAATTCCCTCTGTGTATTAATGTGGTACAATATACATGGAATTCCATGATACCTTTTTTCTGTAATAGATTCACTTTCAAAACTTAAAAGTACGCTTCAGATAAATGGAAGGTTAAATTCTAAACACATTCTTAGAGTGTGCATAAGCTTCTGTTTACTTGGGAAGTTTAATATCAGTAGAGTACCTCTCACTTTAAAGTTTATTAATTTCTTTCTTCTCTTCCTTAATACTTTTGAGATGTCAGTACTGAGAGAGATGAATCATTTATTAGTGGGAGGCCTGACACATGATGAAATCACTACCTGACACTTCAGTGACTTCCAGTGTTGTTCTGTGAACATTCAGCAAAGCACATATGATGTGATGTTGCATTTCTGTGGGTAGGTGGTTGGTTTTGGGTTTGGTTTTTTTTTGGTGCAAAGGGATGAAATGCTTTATCATCATAGTGTGTGAGAACTTCCGCATTTAGTATGAATAGCCTGTGCCAATTAATTAAGAGTGATTCAGAAACGCTGATGTAGGCAAAAAATAGAACACATTTGCAATGGCAGAGCTGATCTTGTATGTCTCCTGAGAATCCGTGAAAAAGCAGAACTCAATCCACTCGCTTTTTTTGGAGGGAGGGGAAGGAGACAGACAACATTCTTGGCTTGAGTGTTTGGAGCATTCCCCTTCAGACAGAGCATGTAAATTTCCATTATGTTACAAATTAAGTGCACCTAAGGGACAGTTCTGTACTGGCCATTGGATTACCCCCTGAACACTCTCAACCCAAAGAGAGGTATTGGCATCTGACAATAAAGCAATTGGCAATGAACAACTGGCTGTTTGACGATAAGCTCAACAGTTTTACGTATTTAAAAAACAAAAACGTAATTTTAGTTCTAGTGTCTCCACTGTAATAAACAGTTCTGCAGGCATATAGGTTAGACTTTTTGCTTTACTGAACTGCAGTCTTTCTTATTCCTCTTACCCTTCCCAGTATAAATGTTTTTGATTTGCTCCCCACCGCTGCAGCAAAAGTCGCGGTAATTTTAGACTATTAAGATACTTTCTTGCCTCGCACAGTAGGAATCTGAGAAGTGTTACTCCAGTTCCTCTCAAGCCACATCACTCAACCATTCAGATGTGCTGCTGGAACTGAAATGTCACGGGCTTCCCGGTACTAAGTCTGGCATCCAAAAGGCGGCTTCAGGGTTTTGTTCTAGCTTAACTGGTTTATCCCTTTGTTCCCTCAGTACTCGAGTGCTTTTCCCAGTGAATCCAGTGTTTCCTCTCACATTCCTTGAATTTACAATTTTTTTACTCTTGACTGCTTTATGTAGTCCTCACCACTCTGCTGTTTGAGCACCTCCAGTTCCTGAAGTGTCTATCATCACTATGTGTTGCAGAATATACTCTTCACAGATGTATATAGGTCCAGCAGAACTAAATACTTGTGAAACTAAGGTGATAAGGAAAGACTGTGGAAGAGCTGGCAGTTAAACCCACCTTTCCAGTAAAGACATAAGGCGTAACTTGTGGCATAGTCTCCCTCTCTAGTGGCTAATTTGAGTAGCCTTGATTTTGCCCTCCAGAGTTTTGGCTCCCAACTATTCCACAGTTACTACTGGAAAGAAGAAGGTGACCTTTGGAGGTATTAGATCTGTCTTAATTACATGTTTGCCATTTGATATTGTGTGTTCCTCCCCATCTCTGAACATGCCAGCATGCACACAACAGATGTGATGATGTGTGCAAACAAGTCAGCAAGTACCAAACTACTTTGCTTACTGCCTCACTACTCAGGGTTTGATGAAAACCCTGGTAAACTTCAGAAAGGAGGAAATACTATTTCAGTTTCCAGTTCAGATGGGATTTGATGTGGCCTTTCCTTCATAATTTTTTCTTGGCATCTCTTTACATTTAAATCATGTGTCACACTGGGCTTGGATCCTGGTAGTTCATCACAGCTTCCCAGAGTGCCCTGGTTGTTGTGGAATGCTTGGGAGCTTGGCTTTATCCCCGAGAGGGAGCTTCTCCCAGCTCAACACGGAGGACCGCTTATCAATGCTCATCCTGCCACAAGAATGCAGAAACTCCCTGTAGGCTTCACAGATCACACGAGGCCTTTTCCACAGAACCCTGCGTGCAGGTGTGTCTGAGGGAAGGACTAAGTGATGGGGGGGGGGGGGGGGTCTGATGAAGTTCATCTTAGGACCCCTCCCAAACTTGAACCAGGCAGAAGGAGCTAGATCAGCACAAGCAGTTTAAATAGGAAGCGTTGGCTAGCCCAGCCTGGAGTGCAGTTCCAAGATGGTTTAAGATGATCCAAACCAGAGCAGTCGCAGCCTGGCTTTGCATCATGTACATCCACGCCCCATCTCGTGTACCAGTGCTAGTGCTTGTTTGACTCCACGGGGAGCTGAACCGGCAGGGCAGCATTAGGATTTTCTGATAGTTCTGTCTTTTCTGAACCAGTTCAGTATGGGACTGGACAAGCATCCTTGCACGGGAAAGGGCAGCAGCTGGGGATGGAGGGACTGCAGCAGCCCCAGCTTAGATGGGATTAGACTGTCATGGAACCATGGTTTTATTTGGAGAACATGCATGAGCATCTCTGGGAGATTTGAGGGGACAATACCCCCAAGCAGGAGGAGGGGCACTGTGATAGTAATCTCTCCCAGAAGCGCAGCTGATCCAGAAAGAGTATTTGTCTACAGTCTAAAATAAATTACAGAAGAACTCTCCAAACACATTTAAAAGACCTAAAAGTTTGCTGTGAGTGTTCTGTAAAACAAGTTAATTCAGCACAGGCTTAAAAGATGTTTCTTTTGCTTCCATCTCTCCCCCTGCCAGCCCGTCCTGTCCTCTTTTTGCAAGCCATAAGATATCCTCCTTCCATGGCCATTTTAGGTCATGCTATGATGGGCACCCTGCCAAATGAAGCTGATCTTATAAGCTGCAACTGCCCCGGTTGTTGCTGGGACTATTTGTACGATTTTTAATTCACTTCTGTGGCGCCCTCATTTTTTTTTTCCCGCCCGAGCTTGAAGTGAGAGCATGTTTAGCAGTGAACTACACTGCTGCAAATTCATGGTCTATTAGCACCTTTTCAAAGCTTCTCTCTCTGTTCTGTGAAGAATTAGAACACAGCTATCTATTAAAAAAAAAAAAAAAATCACTCAAGGCTGTTGCACAGTGTCATTGTTTCGAGCTTTGTTTTTAAAATTATTGCTAAGATAGGTTTGCTTGTGTGCTTGCTTGCTTTCCCCATACTGTATTTAGATTTGAAAACAACAACATCAGTAATAAGATACTGATGAACCTAAGGTAGATGTGACAGCATAATGTGGATAGTGCATATACAGTTTGTCAAAGCAGACGGAATAACCCCACCTTGGGCAATTTTCAAAAGAAATAGACTACAGTACTTGTCAGGTCTGGGTGACTACTCCATAAACATATTACCTGCTGGCAAACAAATATCACTTTGTATAAGGCAGTTACACAGTAAAAGAAAAGGGAGAGGCAGGGCAAAACCACTGATCTTGCAGAGTCCTACAGAAAGCCAAGATTTCAGATAGAAATATGCTAAAATAAAAATCACCCTGATTCAGGGGTAACTACATTTATGTGTAAACTATCCACATGTTTGATGTGTATTTAGTTTCTGATAATATGAGCAATGCTGTACTTTTTACTGGTATATTTTGGAGAATATATCTACTGTCATCGGTAGGCATACAAAACTAGGCTAGAAACAGACTCTTTTTCATTAACACATTACTAAAAATTTCAAAATTAATCCCACAGTTGGGATAAACCAAACACTTTGGCAGGAATATCCTGCAGTATGAAATTACTAAGAACTTCAGAATCAAAATCAAAAGCCTGACTTACCACATAGTATCGTTGTAGTTATAATTTTTATGTTAAATATTTATATTACTTTTTTTTTCCCAAGGTATATCCATGGACCTCTTACTGAAATAACTAATGAAGGAATAATAGACAGCAGGTGAATTGTGCCAAGATTCCATAATGCTTATCCATATATGTATGTATATATTTTTTTCCCAAGGATGTGAAAAAGAAAACAATGGCTTTCATAATGTACTCTTACAAAATCACTATGACAGCTTTCCACACAACTTTTGTGTGTTTGTAATACCAATTTGCACACACATTTTATACAAAGCTATGAAAATCACATCTTAGAAATCAAAGGGGGCAGATGGATTCAAAATTATTAAAATCACAGCCAAAACATGCAATAAACTGTAAAATACAGTTGGTTTACCTCTGTGATCATAAGTGGTTCTCTTTCTTTGCTATTTCACTAGTAGTTACCAGGTGCATCAGTGTGCTTATATCACGAGTCCACCACCTCCATCATTTGTACTGTAGGGATCTGGCTTTTTTACTACAGAAAGCAGAATCATCTACTGAAATATGGGAATAATGTAGGAACACCTTATGTTGCCCTAGATTTTGCATGTTAATTCTAGGAATATGTTGATTTAACTTGATCGAGGCCTCCTGAAAGATGAGCAATCCATACAGAGGCAACCCCTTCCAAAAAAAAAGGCATAGGAAAGGATGACTTAAGGCATTCATTTGTCACCCGAGAGTTGTTAACACAATGGCAGCAAGCTTGGCCATGAGCACCTTGACTTGTCTCCTGCTGAGCCTTTGGGATTCCCTTAGCCAGAGGGAAAAAAGCTCAGGAACCCACAAAACCAATTGAATTTGGCAGTTTGGAAATGTTCCCTTTCACAACAAGAAGGAGCAAGGTTCAGGAGTATTCTCTAGGTATATGAGGAAGTTCAGCAATACTGGTTAGCCATCAAAGGATTTTCTAGAGAGAGGACTTTGTGTAGGCTGCAATTTAAAATGTTATTTGTGTCATTTCGAATTGTTGCAGTCAATGAATCTTTTCTTTTAAGAAGGCTATGCATTGGTGTATATTATACCTGAGTAAGAAAAAAGGAAAAGCTTGACTTCAGGAAACATTTTCATTTTGAGTTGGGGAAAAACATGCTCTGCAATATCTTTGTCTATTGTATATTCTGTAACACCACACCTGCTAAATATGGAACCATTCCCACACTTGGCATGCCTCATATTTTTAATAAATGAAATGCAGCTTTCAGTTGCCCACCTGGCAAGGTGATGTGGAGCCAGAAGAACCAGGAAGCCTGGCATCCTTAGTGTCTGGTTAGAGTGTTTTGGTGGGAAACCATTCTGTTAGAAAACTTCTATCAGTCCTTCTGGTCACAGAATCCAGAAACAGGACTGTAGACTGACCAGTCTAGTTTGCTTTGCAGGACAAGAATGGGTAATGCACTGAACCTCTCTGTATGTTATTTTTTGATGAGTAAAAATTGAGAATTGGATGAGAAGCAGATGAGTCATCCATCAATTCTAACCAAAGTATTTTTATTTTAATAAATAAAATATTCCAGAAGACTTTCCTCCTCCTTCTTTTCATGGATATTCCTGCTTCTGAAAAGGTCCTCACTTCTAAGTGATTTCTGGGATGTATATTATGTTATGCACAAGCATACAGAGAATGTTAGAAATTAGTAAATGGAACTCCCATTGCTTTTGATCAAACTTACAAAAAAGCTTTGTTTTTCCTTAATAGCTTCTTATGTTTGCAGTCTGAAAGTCGTGGTTCAGGGAAAGGTGCAGAGGCTTACATTACAATGCATCTCCTTCTTGCTGAGCAGTGTTAGCAGATCTTTTGGCTACCCAGTGCAAACTGACTACAGTAATTCTCCAGTTTGTTCCCATCTTCCCATATTATGGTCTCTGCTTTAACTGTCAATGCACATAGAAATTTCTAACAGGTCAATAATCCCTGAAAGAGAACATCCTTTACGTGAAAATGAGGACTCATTGCCATGAATCACTGGCTTTTCATTGTAATACAAAAGCAAATGGCACTCTTTTTAAAGAAAGAACTTCCTGTTGCCAAAGAGTTCTTCCATCTCCACCAAAATGTTGAAACATGCCATTAAAACAAAGGGATATGATTGATATCTCCAGAAAATATACTGACAAAGGTAGTTGAGACTGAAAAGAGTTGAAGTCTTTCAGTTTAGGTTCTACAAGCTGTTGTTGGCCATAAATATGCTGTTTATTTCGGAAGGGTACAGAGAAAATCTGCCCTGTGAGATTTCCTCTATAGTGGGCAAAAGACATTTTTGAGAACCCTTCAGAAAGCTTAGGATCAATAGTACATAGTATAAGCATAATGTGCTACAGGAAGGCAACAAGGAAGGTCGGGCATGACTAATTTTCTTCAGTAGCTGAAATTCAATAAAATTCTCCAGATGGGCTTATATAACACCTGTTCTGTGCCACAGAGGAAGGAAGAATGGCTGAGGTTGTGGGAGTCTAAAGTAAGGGATAGTTCATTGGTGATCCCAAGAGTATGCGAACACTCTCAAGCCAAATTCTTTTTGTTGTGCCTGCATCTTCATTGGCATGGACAACACTGCACACCTTTTTTGACGGGTGAAATGGGTATATTTCTGGGAAAAGTTCATCTGTGATCAGATTTGCTGCTGCCAGTGCCCCTGTGAGGATGGCAGTACATGCAATAATAACGATTTTCGAAAATGATGTGGAGATAACCAGAGAGATATGCAGACAAGAGGAGATTCTTGTTCTAAAAGATAATGTTTTATACACAGGGAGTAAATAAATGACTGGATGCAAAGCCTAAGCACAAAGCCACTCTTGTCACATTAAATTAAGTTGATTTTCATTTAATGTCTTCAGTCTAGCTATTGCTGGGCTCCATACAGAATGCAGGCAGGATCTGGAGTGTTGATAAAGTCCAAGGATAAAGTGACAGGAAAAATGGTCACCAGTTTAAATGCCTAAATTCAAATATTTGCCAATGAAATTCCCTATGTCTAAGACCTTTTGCCATGGTGATTAGCAATTGTCTGTTCTTTGTTATTTGAAATGTTTCTGTCCAAATTAATGAGAGATAATTGTGGTCACATAATTATGATCAAGTTTTCACATAATTTCGTTGGCATCAGGAAGAAGTTCAGGGTGATTTGACTACTCTTGAATGAATGTAGTCTGGAAGATATGGATGCTTTTTCAGTTTCTAAGATAATATTTCTTTTTAATGAATGACAACATCATTTCTAACAAAAGTTTATTTCCAGAAGGCATCAACGCTTGCATGAACTTACTGACAAATATGAAGATTCTGTTAATTCTCACTCCCAGTGGCTTCAATGCATTTTCCTTGGCACTCCCTCTCTCCCCCCTCCCAAAAAACCCCCACCACC
>NW_010257687.1:0-19347 GCF_000690775.1 Eurypyga helias
ATTCTATGATTCCTTCTTCCCCTGGTCCCTGCCCTGCCTGCTGCTCTCCACTCCTCCTGCTCTTTTCCCAGTAACAACGAGCTGTGTAGTGGTACTAAAGGCTCCGCTTTCACGTTACTTTCTGTCTTGGTGTTAACCACTAATTATAATATAATAAAGAAACTTGAATAAATTTCTTAAAAACCTTTTTCCCTTTAAAACCTTTCTTTCTTTAAAAATTGAAGTTTGAAGAAACTCGTAACAAAGAAACTCACGGTGTATTTTATAAGGAGCAGCTAGAAAATGTCTGGTTTGACTCAGTATCCGGGTGCTTGAGGACAGAGTGGAGCTGTAAGTGTCACATAATGTTTACTGAATGAAGCATCCATGTTCGCAGAGTGGTGACGGCACTGCTGAAATGCCCTTTCTGCGGGGATGAGTCAGGACCCAGCGGGGTAGTGGCAACTGCTGGAGCCTTTTTGGGATAAAAGACCAGATAACGTCCAATCCCTGAAATCTGGCCTTGACTGTCTTTGATTTGTTGCTTGGCACGTCTTGGTGCTCAATTCCTTAATGCAAACCAACTTCGCGGTGGCTGCACATATCCTAGGGTGCCAAAATATTTATGATTTTAAAAGGCGAGTGAAAGACTGGGAACAGCAGATGCTGGCTCATGGAAGGGGAGAGGCTGTAGCTCTCATCTTGCTCGTCTACAGAAGCACAGTTAGTGTTCCTTTAGGTTTGGAGGAAGAGACCTGCTTAATCTTCATCCTGCCTGGCAAGGACAGTGACTTTCGGGGAGGTATTTTGGATGCTGAACTGTCCTCTCTTTTTCTTTCTGCTACTTAAGACAATATTTTTACTGTCACAGTTTACCTGTGGCTTCAGGCACCCCAGCAGTGTCACTTCCCTGTGGTTTCTGGGGGGATGCTTTAGGGTTGTGTTTTAAAGTTCACCTCTTCCTTCTACAGCCAAATAAGCAAAGGGCAATATTTTGCTTTTAATTGTATAAGATGTTTATTGGGGAGTTACTGCCCATCCCTGTGTGCAAAGTTCCTAACACCTGTGTGTTACCCTAGCCATCAGATGTCCGTGTGAAGCAGCACTATCTTTTTTTTGCATCTCAGGAGCTGGATTTAATTCACCGATATGGCACGGTAACTCCTTACATCCCTTTTAATGGTCTGGTGAAATTCTGTTAGCAAAACACCTAATGAATGTTGTGATGCAAATCAGGGCGATCTAGAGTGTAACGTGTGGAGCGGTGCCAGCATTATATAAATCATTAAACATCAGAATGTAAAAAAACCCATCCCTCATCATCATCTAACTCTGAGAGCTCCTGTGAATGGCTGGGGACAGAGCCAGGCGTGGGCAGCGCAGGCGCCTGGCTGGGAAGGGGACAGTGGCGAGCTGGGCTGGGCTGGCTCACCACCTTGGTACCCCGTGCTCCACCGGCAGCGTTTTGGGATAACACAGATGCTGTAGCATGGGGAGAGGTTGGTTTGTGTGCTCTGGAGTCTTCCCAGGCCCTTACAAGTCCTGGAGGGGGAACGGTTATTAATTAAAGGGTTGCTTTAAAGAAAACCAAGGAGAATAGGCATTGCAGAGAAATTTTCTGTAGGTACTTTAGTGTTCTGCTCTGACTCCATTTGCATTGTGAACTGGGGGCTGCACTTTATTTTGGCTGTTTTGGCCCTGGGAACTCTTGCAGCAGATTGGTTAAAAGGTGCAGTTGTGCTCTTCAAGCCAAGATTTTATAAACAGTTTAGAGGTTTGGGGGTTGTTTTTAGTTTCTAAACAAAGTCTCTTGAAAGTCTTCCTAATGAGAGGCAAATCCAGCTTGCAAAGACTTTGCAATTGCTTTTGAAAAGATTGAATTGGAGGAAAATCTCTGGCTTTGGCCATGGGTCCGTTCTGCTGGGAGAGGTTATCTGTGGAGAACAAACCCAAAAGTAATTGGTCCTGAAATATGGACATGTTTAAAATGCACCGTGGGCACCCTAGGCGGTTGGAGCGTGATTTGAATGACTAATGCAGAATTACAACATTCCAGGCTGCATATATAGATATACACACGTATCTCTGTATGTGTGTGTATGTATATGTGGATGACCATGTCAGATTTCAAGGTTGGGGTTTTATCAGCACTGGTCTGATTTTGTGCCTATCTGCTATTTTAGGATCAGCTTAGGTATTTTGCTTTCACTCAGAAACTGAAAATGGATAATCAGGATGGACGCAGATGTCCCAGCCCTCACCTCTGCTGGCAAACGTGGTTTGCACTGAACGGTCACTTAAACAAGAACGAAGCCACAGAATTCTCCATCACAGAGGAATACTTTTTATCAAATGGGTGATGTCTTGGATGGACAAAAACCTTTGGAAAGCTGCATATCAGCTCCACAGAGACCCCGTAAGGCTCCTGGGGAGCAGCCCAGGAGCCCCACCAGCGTGTGCACATCCCTGCACGCCACTGCATCCCGGCTGCTGGGAGAGGAGCCAGTTCACACCATCCCTGCCTGCTGCTTCACCAGCGGTTCACGATGTGGCTCGGCAGAGCCGGCACAGGGATCTCAGCTGGAGGGTCCCCCAGAAGAACGGAGCTTGGCAGCCGCAGCTGGGCACAGCCGGAGCGAGAGAGCAGGGAGCAGAGCGGGGAGCTGGCGGTGGTGCGTGATGCTCAGCCGGATGCTTCCTACAGCCGCTGTCCTTCTGCCGCAGGCTGTCCCCCCTCCAGGGATACACCCCCCCGGATCTGCTCCGGGATGGACAGATGGCTCAGCTGTGCCCAGCGCTGCCTCCTCCGTCCCGCAGAGCATGGCGAGGTATGAAATGTGCTATTTGCAGGGCACTGGGCATGCACAGTGTGCGCTGCAAACACCGCAGGTCCCTGATGGAGAGGATTTTGGTGGCCCAGGTCTGTCCTGCGGACCGTCACCTAACACTGATGTTCTTAAACCTGTGTATTTTAAGCCCGAAGCAATGTACTATCTCTCAAGAAAAAGTAAGCTGAATTTTTTTTTTTAATATAGTTATAGCTAGGAGTTTTTGTCCTGCAAGGCTTGAGTCTGGGGATATTTTAGGAGCTCTGCTATCTCGTGCTGGGAGGGAATACAATAAATATGTAGATAGGGAGTGCTGCTGCTTTGAAAGGTAAGTAAAGGGTCTCGCTGAAAAATTTGTTCAGCCTAATTAGCAGCAAATCACTTCTGTGTCCAACCTTGCTTGTAGAGATGGGAGCCAATTTCCTTATCCCCTGCCATCCTTTGTGGCTTTTCAGAGCCCGCCCGGGCTGAGCGGCGGAGGGTTTTTGTGAGGACAGCAGATCTGCACCCATGTGTCACTGCAGACCGACGACTGCAAAATGGCATTACTGGAAATTCGTGGGAAACTGTACACCCATCTTGGGCTTTGTCTCGGACTCGTTGAGCTGTCACCTAAACCAGTCACGATCGATCAGCTTTTAAATTTCATGAAATTTTAATTAAAGAATGGAAAGCCTACGAAGACGCCATAGGACAAGAGCACTGGAAACAAATACAATTTCACTTCCAACCGTTAGCCAGAAAAGCAGCAAATGGTTGACTGCACATCACCATTGCAGTCTAATGAAAAGTACAGCTCTTGGCTTCGGCGGGCAGGTCATTAGTGACTGAATAATCAGTGACATTTCCCTTCTAAATCTGACACAAACGAAGCGCAGTGCTCTGGAAAAAGCCATTAAGTGCAAAGCCCTGCCTTTACTCTGCTCCAGGTATTGCAGAACAAGATCTGATGGAGGCCTTTAGCTGTGATTTGGTGCTGATAGCATCCCCGGGATAGTAACCCCCTGGTAAGCTGAGAGCCTTGCACAAGCACCATTGCTGCTGTCGTTTTGTGCAAAACTGGGGAGCAATACTTGCTTCTCCCCGGTGTTAACAGATGTAGCTGGTGAAACATGCAGGTAGGAAAACCTACAATCTAGAGTACTGGGAACCTGAAAGGTCTACTCTTAATCTGGGAAGTACCAGAAGGTACCGATCTAGCTCATCGTGGAGTCAATTCAAAGCCTGACATCCTCCTGTGAATTCCCGTGGCAGTTCCCAAAGCTGGGTGTTAACCTGTTTTTCTGCAAATTTTAAAATGTTTTCTTGATGGGAGTGGAAGGCGAGCGACACCGGACAGGAAAAAGGAAGGTCTGGTGGTGTTTATCCTTCGACTTCCTCTGAATAACGTGTTGTCAGATGGACGGAGTAATCAAATGGGTGTAACTTCCTCTGCTCCCTCCCTGTGTGCCAGTGGCTTGGAAAATAATGCAGAAAGGTTAATAGGAGGCAACCTGCCTTGGAGGGGTCCCTTGCATTGCAGCAGTGAGTCTTTAAGAAGGGTTTCTGGGGGAAGAGACCTCATGGGAGAAACTTTTCCTAAGCAAAAACAGTAACGGGAGCTGGACTGGGATGCACAGTTGTCTTGGAAACTCCATGCTTTGGAGCTGGGTATGTCTGATCCTGAAAATTCCTTTTACTTTATGGACCCCAAATTAGAAGGTGTCATTGCAGTCAGTGCATCTTTTTTCAATGGCTCTGATTTATATTTAGCCCTGTGTTGGGAAGTTCCAGGGGAGTATTTTTGGTCATTAGCTCTCCTGGTCGTGTTTGAGCTAGGGGTCTGCTATTCAGTGGATAAATCTCTTTTGGGTATAGTCCTGTGAGTTATAGCCTTAGTGAAAATACATGAAAGACCACAGGTAAAAGTGTATTTTTAATGAGTAGTTTCATCGATAATGGGGTAAATAACAGTTTGGGAAAGTTTGTTAATGGCTAACCGATTCCACTCCCAGGTATTGTGTAGTTAGTTCTGGCTGAAGGCTCCCTGTAGTTCTATTGTTTAGAAATGGCAATGGTGATAAGATATGCATATCCAAACATTTGGTTTTATATAAGCATCCAGGCAGCTCTTGCTGTGTGGTATTTTTTATCCTGGCTTGTTTCGGAGAGCTTAGATTCCCAAAATCCCTTTTGGCCATTAGAATTTGTGACTCTCTTCCGAAGCTGCAGGAGGTGCTGTGCCTGCCCTCGTCTTGATGCAGTGGTGTCCCTCTTGCCATCATCTCGCTTTCCATCACTTGGGATCACTGGGAGATTCCCTGTGTCATCTGGAGAAGGTCTTCCAGATGCTGTCCAGGGGTTCTCCTGAATTACTTACTCAAACGCCCTTCAACGTGTGCTCTTAAAACTGTTTTCTTTGTGTACCATAAGGGAACCAAAGCAAGGAGGAAGCCAATTAAAAATAGTGATATTCCTTGGGCTGGTCGTGGCTGTAACAGGCCATCACTGGTGCTTTCAGTTCTTTTTCACTTGATGCTGCTCACTCCAGCAGTTGCCGCCTCATGTGCTCAGACTTCTGGAGATGCAGAATATTGCTCATAAAACTAATGCCAACAGCTGACTCCCCTTTCCCAAGTACATAGTGAAGAACAACTACCATGCAACTTATTTTTTGCCGCCTGCTTTGGTCACCGAGAACGAGGTCGTATTGCTGTATGACCCAGAAACTCGAGTTATAGAGAAAAACAGAAAGAGCTTTTTTAATTGGAGTTCTGCAACTGAATGTTCCTCTCGCCAACAAAACCACTGTGTGCGTGCTAGACCACAGCTCCCTAAATTCTTGTTTTAGGGATTGTGGAGGTAGAGGAGGTGTAAGTGATGGGCATTGCTTTTGCGACTTGAAACCCTCGAGAGCGTGGAGAAGAAACCTTCTCTCTCTTTCCCATCCTCAGGTGACGTGGTGGACATCTACCAGCGGGAGTTTCTCGCCCTCCGGGACCGACTGCACGCAGCCGAGCAGGAGAGCCTGAAGCGCTCGAAGGAGCTCAACCTGGTCCTGGAGGAGATCAAGAGAGCGATCTCGGAGAAGCAAGCCCTGCGGGATATAAACCGGACCTGGAGCAGCTTATCTGGTGAATAATCAGAGAAGTTGAGGATCTCGGGCTGTTTTGAAGCTGTTGCTAAGGAGGAGGTAGAGGGGTGTGCGTGCCTGCGTGCCGGGCTGCGGACAGGACGCGCTCTTCTCTCCCCAGCGCGAGCAAATTGTGGAGTTCAGGGAGACCTGGGAACTCTTAAGCTCCTGTTCAATTAGAGGTGCATATGCATCATTAAACACCGAGATTTGCCTCTGCCGTGGGTATTTGCCGATTTGCTTGCTTACAAGCTTTTTTTTTTGTTTCTTGCAAGTCATACATGCCATTTTCTATGGCTGTATTGAATCCATATGGAAAATGAGCATCTAAAGAGGGGATGAGGAAGGAGTTAGGTTGGTTGAGCACCCCTCACCAATTTATTTATTCTTTTTTTTTTTTTTAAGTTGCTCGGTTGAAGAAAATTGGATCTCTGCAGAAAGATCCGATTTAACCTTCATTTTAACTTCATTCTCCCCCCTCATTCCCAAATATTTTGGGACTTCTTTAAGGCCCTCATGGCTCCTGCTGGCATGTTAAAGGTTGGCCTGATTCTTTATAACCCAGCAGTAGTCTCGGGTGGCCAGGCTGCTTTGGAAAGGCTTTTCGCCTTGCAGTCTCTTCCTACCTGCCGTTCTTTGCAATTGATTCCCTTTTCCTTTTTAAGACGAAACCAAGTTAAAACTGTGGAATATCACCAACAAGAATGTGCTGCACCTTCCCACCATCTTCCATCATTTGCCACATTTGCTGTCAAAGGAGAACAGTCTGCAGCCAGCCGTGCATGTGGGACAGGGGCGCACTGGAGGTAAATGGGAATTAGTGCAGCTTCTGGTGCTCTTCCTCACCTTGGTGCCTGTCCTTCCCCTTTCCTCCGGGCCTGACTGTGGTACAGATATGAGCAGGACTGGAGGAACGGCTGCATGCATCATGCAAGCTTCCTTGGTATCGTGACACGCGGGGTGGGTAAGCCATGTCACATCTGTCAGTCTGTGAGGGAGTGCTGTCTGTGCTCTGACTGGCACTAAAATGTTCTTGATGCTTCTGCCAGATGTGTTTTGCTGCTTTCCATCTCCAGAGTGCTCTAGACTTTGCCTGGAAGGTGGTCAGATGAAAGCACAGTGTGCAGGGTGCTTCATGGAGACTCTTAACTGATCTTAGGAGACAAATCCCATCTGGAGTAGGACTTTGGGTACTAGACGATTTCCCCCTGCTCCCAAATCCCAACCCAAAGCCAAAGACCTGACTCACCCTCTTAAACTGAGGTGTGTCTGGACATGGGAGGGCTTTGGAGATCTAGGGTGGTCCTGAAGTTGCTGTCCACAGGCTGACAAAGGCCCTAGGAGGGTGTGGGATTTTGAGTGTTTCCTTAGGCATCAGTCTTTCAGGGAGAATAGAGTGAGTCTGTCTGAGTGCCGTGGGTGCCCTGCCAGCCTGGCACACTGGGGTGCTGCTGGTCGGTACTGGGCTGGGGGACAGGAGTTTGCGAACCTGCCTTGGCCCAGGCACCTACCAACCTGCTGATCACTATGGTTTTTAATGATGGAGCGTGGCACCAAACAGGTGAACCACAAGGCAGTCGTGGGAGCGGAGCAAAGTATCTTGTCCCAGCACACCCTCCTCTCTAAAATCTCTCCTTGGCCCTGGGCAGTGTCCATGGTGATGGGAATCCCCAGCGTGAAGCGGGAGGTGCATTCCTACCTCACTGACACCCTCAACTCCCTCATCTCAGAGCTCACTCAGCAGGAGAAGGAGGACTCTGTCATCGTCGTCCTCATTGCTGAGGTAAGACAGAGCTTTCCCTGTTTATCCCGTTTCCCCGTCCCCCTTCCCGCTGCCTGCCAAACCTGGTGCCAAACGGGACGGCTGCCCACCTGGAGGGCTGCTTGCTGGGGCAGATCGGCCCAGCCTTCGGCCGCCGTCCGACCAGGATCCTGAGGTGAGTCCTGCCCAGCATGGAACACCGGTTGGGCAGAGAGGATGTGAGCAGGCAGACGTTAGCAGCTGCCAGTGCAGTATGTGCATTTATCTTTCTGCCCTAAATTGTGATGGCTCTTGCAGGGTACTGCAGTGGTTGTGCCCAAAATGTGCTGGAGCAGCCCCATGGCCAGGTCTAGGGCAGCTCTCAGACCTGCTCCTGAAGCAGCTTCGTTTCTCCATGTACCTGTCAGGCAGCACTAATCCCCTCTTCAAACCCAAGAGCCTGCTGATTTGGGTCTGAGACTAATATGCCTCTTCATACTGGTGTCTGGAGCCCAGAATCAGTTGCTGAATCCAAGGGCTAAAAAGCCTTGATACATTAATCCACACGAGCTGCTTTTATCTATGGGTTTAGATGCTTATTTTTCTCCATGGCTTTCCCCTCAGGATTATTTTCTTGAGCCTGAAGTGCATTTGTCTTAATTTCCAGAAATCCGGTGAGAAAGATAAGCCTCAGTGGCATGTGACTGGGAGCGGAACAAAGATAAATGTCTGGGTTTGCTGCCTGTTTACCCATCATTTGACATTTTGAGTATCATTTGGCTTTCGGGTCTCTGGCTGGTATTTCATACAAGGAGAAGGTGTGCACAGAGGGGTGCAGCCCGAAGTGCCTGGGATGAGGTTTGGTCCTGGCTGTTGTTTCCCTTTGGGCCAGGACAGGTTTGGTGGATGTTTTCACAGCGGGTGAGTTAAAGCAGGAGAGGTTTTAAGCAACTTGACCAAAACCATCTTCTGGTTAGGACGGCAGTAGTATTTTTTTTTTTTCAGCTGGCTTGAAAATAGGGTACATGCTGCGATGGCAGCATCGGACTTTTCCGTGTGTAGCTGTGACAAGGGAAGTGAACAACAAATAAATTAATTCTGATACCATGAAGTGCAGGAGCAGACGTGTCATAGCCCAGTAACAGCGATTGTAGTTGTTGCAGATCACCACCATCGCCATCCTCTTTTGCCGAGCTTGCTCCTGTAGCTACACAACATCCGTGCAGGCGTGAACCGCTGCTGTGCCTGCTCTGCCTCTTCCCAAAATGTTTCTCAGGGTGCCTGCACTTGGCATTGCTCGCTGGGGCTCTTCAGGCAGGGGATGAATAGGAAATAGTGGAGAGGAACCTGGAGCAGATGCTGGGTAATTTGGAGACTCAGGAGAATGAGTGGAGCAACTGAATGTCCTTTTTGGGATGGGGACTTCTCATTTCCGAGTGCCAGCGCTAACCACTGCGGGTGTCAGCCACGGCAGCCGGGCTGCCTGGGGGAGCCAGGGGCTCCTCGGCTGGTGGAGGCGAGCCCTGGGCGAGCTGGCTGGCTCGGCTGTCACCAACCCACCGGGTCAGTGGCAGCTGGGTGCTTGGAGCAGAGCTGACTGTTTGCTCCCAGAGCCAGGAGCATCTTTCCTGCCTTTGTTTTTCCTGTTTCTGTTTTGGCAGTGCTGGGGTAGGAAATCAGTCCAGCACTGAGAGCCTGAGCCCTGTTTGGGAGAGACCTTTTTCCTGTCGAGAAAACCCTCACAAACAGGCCCAGGTTTTACTGCTGGGTCTCCTGCCCTTTGCTCTTGGATTTTGCTTTCCCAGTCACTGTGCAGATGGTTTCTGTCCGGAGCCTGTCCCTGGGTTTGCACTTACCTCGCCTGCAAATACCGGCGTGCAGCACCGCTGACCTTTGCCTCTCGCTGTTACAGGTTGCCAGGCTGACTGTGGGAACAAACTGTTGGTTTAGGAAGAAAAGCATCAAAATGAACCTGAAATGAAACATCCATGCTTATAAATAGACCCCTCTTTTTCACAAAAGGGGTAGAGATCTTTTTCTGCTAGGAATATTGGCTTGGATGAAAGCCAGTGTGTATAGAGGAAAAAGTAAGCAGCCCCTAAGTTAACACCGTGCGCTGGTGCTGGCAGGGTCAGGAGTGCCAGGAGAGCACGTGGAGATGATGTGCAGCATCTTGAGTCCGTTTGGGGTCCTTTTGGTGGCTTTAGTTAACACTGGCCACAAAGGAGGGCTCCTAGGAGACCATCAGGTTGTGGAGGGCGGTTACACTGGCGGAAAGGTGACATGAAGGCGGTACAGGGGTGCTGACAGTACCCCTGGGGTGTGTTGAAGGTGGTTTCTGAGCCATGGGGGGCACAGGCTGAGGGTGAAGGATCTAACACTTGCTTACCTTTTGTTTTCAGACAGATCCACAGTACACAGCCGGAGTGGCAGAAAATATCAAAACCTTGTAAGCACTTTCGCATGAGTACGGCGGTCGGTCTGTGCCTGTAGCGAGGCCAGGGAACGGCTTCATTAAGGAGAAAATACACGCTTTTCTGCTTCCCTTTTGTATTTCTGTTGCTGTTGCTTGGGGTTTTTTTTAGTTCTTAAACTCTGGGCTGCCTTTGCTACTGCCGCTTCCACTTTTCCGCTCGTTCTAAAACGCATCCCATATGTAGCTTCCATTAGGCTGCTTTGTGCTTGCAGTACTTAACACACGTGGTTGTGCCATTTCATTTTGCTCTTTCAGCCCTGTGGCGTGGTGGGGGGAGATGGATTATTTAGATTTCCAGTGATCCTGGCCGTTCCGTGTGGAGTGCAGCCCTCTACCTGCTCTGCCGAGGCAGAGCAACTGGGCACAGTGCTGAGCACACCCAACGCTCCTGCTTTATTTTGCTTTAAAATCCGTGATCCATTTTTCCTCCCGCTCCTGCCTGTTTGTTTTTCCCTTGTTCTAGGCACAGTTGCATTTGTCTCTCATGCTAGCTGCTATTTATGTCCCGGGGTCTTAGTGGCTCTTGCAGCTTTGTCTGTGGCTGTTTAGGCAGAAGCTGGTGATGGATTATTAACCGTGAGCCGGTCCGGGTGTTAACAGCATCAGAGGCTAAAGAAAAAGGTGGTGAGAGAAGAGGCTGTGACTCCCGTCCAGCTCCCGCTGCGTCTTTCCAAAGGATGGCAGCCGCCGTAAGGAGACGCAGAGGGCAGCTCGTCCTCCGGCTGCCCCCGCGTCCCCGAGCCAGTGATGGGATTGGGGCTGGGATGTGCATGGCGAGGGTTGTGTTCCCGACCCGTGCAGAAGAGCTGAAACAGGGCCTTCCATCTTGCTGTGCGGGAGCTGGCAGAGCTGCCCTCCTTCTGCTTTTGCTGGCAGGAGGACGCACTTATCGGGGGATAATGGCCCGATTGTCCGAGGGATCCTGATGAAATTACTGGGCGCTGCTGCAGAGGGTGCTTCTGCATAGAAGGCCTGAAACTTTAATTGACTTAATGATTTGATTTCTCGCCGTCCCCCTCTCCAGTGCCTCCTGCTCCCCCCTCCATTCACTGAAATTATTTTTCATCCAAATTGAATTGGGGTGGTGTGGGGCCAGGGCGGGCTGAGGTCATATCCACCAGGGAGAAAGCCGTTGCTGCCTCGGGATGGGTTTTATCAGCTCGAGAAGCTCCTGTTTCGCTGCTGCCCGTGGAAGGGAAGGTCTGAAAATGTTAGCTGAAGATCTTGCCAGTCCCAAGGAGGGAATAAGGATGGGAAAAATAAGTGAGAAGTTTTTGGCATTCCCGCTGCTTTGTATCCCTCTGCCCCATCCCCGTGCTCCAGGCTCTGCACAAACAAAGGAAATCAGCCTTGCACCAAATGTTCTCAGCAAGGGCAGTGTAAAAATAACTGGTTTTCCCGCTTATCTCTCACAGTTACAGCAATCTCAGGGTATTGCTTGCAAGGCTGTTGTAGGTACATATTTTTCAGATGGGTGACTTCTTTTTTTCCTCTTTGAGTTGGGCTCTTTAAAGGGTTCTGAACTGCATTATAGGGAAAATAGATGCTGATTTTATCAGCGTCAGAGAACTAGGTAGAATTCCTGCAAAATCCTAACTACAGCACAGCAGTGTTTTAAGTAACTTATCAGAAATGCATAACATAATCTCTGCAAAATGGCTCTTAATTACTGATGCATTTGGAAAATCTCTAAATGCCAGTAACGCCAGCAAGCCCTTTCCTTGGTGTGCCAGTCTGCAGGTCAGGTTTAATGCTGTAGAGAGTACATGGTGCTGATGGCTGGTCTTTAAACCTGCCCTGTGGGTTTTTTTAGAAGTGCGGTAAATATCGAGCAGCACCTTTTGGGACAAGCTGTGGGATGTTTGGGCGGAAGTGAATCCGGCTGTTTCTTCAGTGTTTCCACTTTTCTTGTCCCCTGGTCCTTTATCTCAGCTGTCCTGGATGTCCCCATAGACCATAAGATGTCTGTGTGCCCGTGTTTAAAGCACGTGCTGAGGCTCTGCCACCTCCGAGGCAGTGCCACTCCTCTGCGAACCGTAGTGAGCATCCTTCCAGTGGTCCCCTGCTTTCTCTACAAACCAGCTTTATACGACTGCAGAGAACAGAGGCTAGACACCAAGTAATTAGGGGGATTGGGAAAAATAGTTTAGCTTCTCCTACGGTGGCGAGAATAATTTTCGCCTGCTGATATTTGGGGCAGCACTGATGGGTCACCTGCAAAGCAGCTGTGTGCCATCAGCCTGGCTTGTCATCAGCAGTCAGCGTGTGCGTGTGAGAGGGAGGAGGGATGCTGAGGGGGGAGCACACAAACGTGGGGCTATTAGAGAAAGTGGGAGGGAGAGAGCAGCTTTAAAACTCATCAACAGTCCCTACTGCTGTCCTTTGGTGAGGCCTGGAAGTGCACTAGCTGCTGGGGAAGTTTTCTCTTAGAGGCTCTATTTTTTTGTTTGGTACTGCAGCTCGGTGTTTACCCAGTGATTTGGTTTATGAAATGGTGTGTCAGACATGGAGGTATCTGTTTACCACTGCTTTTCTCCCTCAGATTCCCCAAGGAAATACACTCAGGTCTCCTGGAGGTAATTTCCCCATCTCCGCACTTCTATCCTGATTTCTCCCACCTACGAGAATCCTTTGGGGACCCCAAGGAAAGAGTCAGGTAAGAAGCAATGAGCTTAAAAACAAGCAAGCCTTGAATTAAATGACTGCAGCATCTCTCCCCCTGACTCCAGCAGGGAAATCTCTTCTGCAGGGCCAGGCAAAGCCCTTAAACTTGCTTTATCCAAGAGCTGGAAGGACATGGGGAGAAGGGGTGTATGAACTGGCACCAGCTTTTCAGGGCTTGCCTTGTGCTGTGGTGTTTCCATCACCAAGCGAGGGGAGTCCTTGTCACCCAGATGATGTTCATTTTGGAAGTCCTTGAGTTTTTCAGTAACTCTTAGCTGACCAGTTTGAGACCAAAAGGGAGAGGCCATATGCCATCCTGTCCCCCAAGACCTTCCCAGCTTAAACCTCGGCTCCCTCGAGCAGCCCGGCATTCCGGGAGAGACCAGCACTCCCAACCTGTTTGTCTCTTGCAGGTGGAGGACAAAGCAGAACCTTGACTATTGCTTTTTAATGATGTACGCCCAGTCCAAAGGCATATATTACGTGCAGGTGGGTCTGGTGCTGGGGTTGGAGGGTTGTTGGGTGTACCTGCCAGTTCAATGTGGCTCGTGTCCAGCTGAGAGAGGGCAAAAAGTGGGTCCGGGTGTGCGATGTGGCCGAGTGCAGCAGGTTTTAACCAGGTAGGTTCAAAAGCTGGGTTTCTAAGATGCTGTAGACTTGAAGACCTCTCCCCTGGGAGGGCAGGAATCCTTGTTTCATTTACCTGTTAGCTTGGATGAGGAAAAAACTGCTTGGAGCATCTTCCAAAATAAACTAGGTCTGTGCCAAAGCTTTCCTCTGGTCTACACTGTGATTGCTCTGCACAGAGGGGATCTTACTGGAGCCTGGATGGGTCATTGGCACTGAATGCCCTTCCCTCTTGCAGCTGGAGGATGATATTGTGGCCAAACCAAACTATCTCAGCACGATGAAGAACTTCGCCTTGCAGCAGCCCTCCGAGGAGTGGATGATCCTGGAGTTTTCTCAGCTGGGGTTTATCGGTAACGTTCTCCCCCGCTCACCGGCAGACACGGGCACCAGTGCCTGCTGGTTCTTGCAAGCATTTAATGCTCTTGGTCCAACGACTTGTCCCCACGAGGTGGTAAAATACTTGTACTTGATCCCTCCCTATTTTTGCAGTGACCCTTGTGTTTGCACAGGGGAGAAAGATCCTCACAGCTGGTACTGCTGATACTCACTTTTAATAAAAATAAACCTGGTCAGTGGCCCAGCAGACAGCCAGACAGCTTGGATGTGACCAGTAGCTTTTAGGTTGGATGGGATCTGGAGTTGCCTAACAGTATGCAAAAGGAAGTTTACATCAGCACAGAACTATTTTGGGAACGGCAGGACGTGGTTGCAGTAGCAGCTTGATCTGTTATTTTGGATACTGGTTTGACTGGCTTAAAACTTGTAGTTTTTGGGGCAGGAAATGGTCTGTCCTGCAGCTGGCTGAATGTTTTTCATCCTTATTTTTCCCTGCTGAATGGAAGAGTTTTAGACCTTTTGATGCTGTTGTGACCTGTGAGACCCTAATGCTTTTTAATTCTGTGGTGCCTATTAAATCCGGAACTGTATGGGCAGTGCCAGCTCTACTGGTACATAAACCAGAGCTACATGCTATTTCCTTTACATGGAGAGATGGACACATCCAACCTCTGCAGCCCTGTCTCCCAAATTTTTTCTTCCCAGCTCTGATTTGTGACCATTTCATACCATAGCTGATCTGTCTCTTTCTTTGTGCTGTAGGAAAAATGTTCAAGTCTCTTGATCTAAGCTTGATCGTGGAGTTCATCCTGATGTTCTATAAGGACAAACCCATTGACTGGCTGCTGGACCACATCCTTTGGGTGAAAGTCTGCAACCCCGAGAAAGACGCAGTACGTAGACAACCTCAGTTGAAGGGGAACCTTCTCTTGTGCGTGGGCAAACGTATGCTCGGTCTGTGTCTCCAGAGGATCTTTTCTGTGAGCTCTGATGCTAACTGACTGTGCACCGTGCTGTTCCGTCCCTGTGGAGCATGCTGCGGGGCATCCTTGTGGGTTGTGTAAGCAAAGACCTGGGAGTTCAGGCTTTTGTAGCTGTCAGAAAAGGCATTATTTCTGCATCTAAGCACTAGCAGGGTATTCTTCCTGCAGTCCTCGAGGAGAGTAGCTGTACCCTATTCTTCTGTGTTGTTTTTCAATACAGCATGCTTCTCTCCCTGAAACTGTTCCCTGCTCGCTGACTATAACCCCAGAATAACCCTTTGGCTCTGGGCTCGTGTGCCGTACCCGCCTGGAGCAGGCTGCCCAGAGAGCTCACCCCAGCTGACCCCCAAACAAACCCGCCGTGAATAGTGTGCCAGAATGAAGCCAGAGCACGCCAAGCTCTTGTCGAGGCTTCTAGGAGGTGTTGGAGAGGTGAAACGGGATCTATATTCACGCTGCCGTCTCGTTTGCACGGCTGTGTCTGCATGAAGCCTTGCCGACAGCAGCCCAGCAGCCCCGTGCCCTGCAGAGGTTGTGTTTGAACTCCCATCAGCGGCAGCAGCGAGGGGGTAAAGCGAGTGGGAAGGGCAGAGGAGGAGCGAGTGTGACAGTAAATGTAAGATGAGCTCACCACCAGATACCCTCCTGTCTCCTCTCCGCACATACTGTATTTACTCATCGGCTCCTTCGCCCTCCTCCCCCGGCAGAGAAGGGGCAGCGGAGTCCCCGTGCTGCGCTCCAAGCCAGTTGCTTAGGATGGACCTCATGGCTGCAACTGGTTTGTGGCGACAAATGCTACAGCAAGTGGTCACTCTGGGGAGAAATACTATATTTATGTGTTGGAGGAACAGGTCAGCCTCAGGGCCCTGCAGAATCAGGGCAAGGATGTGGTTTAATTTGGCCTGATCCCTGGCAGAGGCCGTGCTGTCGGCTCCAGCCCGTGTACCGCAGGACCAGTCTCAGGTGATGTCCATCGTGTCCTCCTGGCCCTTCAGCCCATGGGCTCAGGTGCGACAGAGCAGTCCCCAAGGCTGTCGGCAGCCCAGGGCGAGGCTGGGGTGCTGGGATGGAGCTGGGAACGATGCTGGGGGCTGTGCCAATTCAGATCGGCTTGAGCATTGATGAAATGCAGAGTCCCCTGCCCGGGATCTTCCTCTCCTTAGTTCATCTTCTCCTACCTGTCAGAGCCAAGGTTTTCCCAGGGGAAACTGCAAACCTCTTCAATGTGTTACCTTTTTAAAAATTAACCTACTTTCCGTGTGGATTTCTGGCTCCTTTCCCCCACTGTTTGCATGATTAACTCTGCCCAGCGCCTTTTCAAACAGGCCTTTCCCTTGGAAATCCCACTGTGCAGAATCAAATTGGGAGCGGGGAGGATTTGTCTTTTTGATTGAAAGTTTGTTTGACCTGAGCTTTTGGGAAGTGCTTTGCCTGCTCTGGATATATCCTGCTTTTTTCTTTTTTAACTAATTTTAGATTTTCCTGGGGTAGGGCTGTGTGAAAGGATGACCTTGTTACCACCAACTGAGCCATTGCCCCTCCTGGCTTGACTGAGACGACGTTGCTTTCAGCAAATGCTTCTTTAGCAGAAGGGAAAAAGGGGAGAAAGAGAAATGGGGAGCTGCTGCAGCTCCCTCTGCTCCCCTTCCTCCTCCGCTCCCCATCCAGAGGTCAGAGCTGATGGGATTGCGGCTGGGGTTGCTGGTAATGAGAAGGGTCTCTCCCATTAGCACGGCTAGTTTTAATTTTCTAATGTAACGTGGGCTGGATTAGGGGATTATCTCCTCTGCAGCTCGCAGGGGTCACGCCTGGAATTCCCCAGCTCCCAGCTGGGTGACGGTGGCCCGTGCGGGCAGCCCATCGCAGGGGCTCGGTTGCTCTTGGGTTGTGAGAGCAGGGGGTGGTAGGGGTGTGCGTGTGTTTCTTTTCTTGGAAAAAGCAAAATTTGGAAAACAAACGCCCTCTCCCTCCAGTTTTTAACCCTGTGTTTTTGTCCTGTTCCCCCAAGCTCAGAGAAAAGGACTGGTTTTAAGATGTGAGTTCTCTTCTTGCTGTGCTTGGCACGGGGACGTCTGACGCAAACCTGGGCACCCTGGCTGCCCCGCACAGCCTTGGGGGTGGCCGGCCAGGAGTCACAGTTGCGTTCTTCTTGCCAAAGTAAAGCCAAAATAACACAGAAGGGCACAGAGAAGGAGGGGCAGGGGTGTTTTTCACTCCCCGTGCCCCTGCCCTCCCTCTCGTGGGGCTCCGCTGACCGTGGAGGTTTAAGCATGGGGCACTGCGGGGTTGTCTCGTTGCAGAAACACTGCGACAGGCAGAAGGCAAACCTGAGGATCCGCTTCAAGCCCTCGCTCTTCCAGCACGTGGGCACCCACTCCTCCTTGGCTGGGAAGATACAGAAGCTGAAGGTGGGTACCAGCTGCCTGTCCAAGCCACAGATGGCCTTTTGGCCAGGCCTGGCCTGCAGGCACCTGGGAATGGGCTGCTTTTGGGGTGGGGACATCAGTGACTGCAGCCGGTGGGACGGTGGCAGCTGGATTTCTGTGCAGTGGTTGTGTTTGTTCTGAATGACAGTGAGTTCTTGTAGATTCTACTGCTCAGCCTGGCAGTGACGCGTACCAGTGGTCGCTGCAAGCTTTAGTCCTGGCCACCCATCCTGAGTGCCGAGCCACGGTCTGAGCAAGCGATTCCGAAGCATCTACTGAAAAACCCTGGAGAAATGATTCCTGGGTTGAGCTGACCTCCCTCCCACCCCTATTCCTGGGATTGCTGATAGGCAAACGAGAGCTTGCTGGGACCCCTGTCCCTCGCAGGCGAGAGCAGCTCACGATCCTTTTCCGCCCTTTTGCTTTGCGCCCATCAAGGACAAGGACTTTGGCAAGCAGGCCCTGCGGAAGGAGCACGTCAACCCGCCCGCGGAGGTGAGCACCAGCCTGAAGACCTACCAGCACTTCACCCTGGAGAAGGCGTACCTGCGGGAGGACTTCTTCTGGGCCTTCACTCCCACCGCCGGAGACTTCATCAGATTCCGATTCTTCAAACCGCTCCGCGTTGAAAGGCCAGTGCCTGGGGGTTCGGGCGTGGGGGCAGCCTGGAGCACGCAGAGACACTTTCCGTTTGCTCATCTGGCTCAGGTTCAATTTCTTGCCCATCTGCTTGGATGCCCAGAGGAGGGAGCAGTGTCCTTCCATGGGGAGGATAACTTGACCCTTTTTTTTGGTGGGTTTGCCAGAGCCCTTTGCTTTCCTGAGCTTGTGAGCAATCCACGCGTTAGCTTATCTGCCGCAGGAGGTCTCTTTCCAAACCACGTGCCTGTCGGCTTTTTGGGAAGGTGACTATTAGGTTGGGCTGTTGGATGGTTCAGCTGGGGTGAAAGCCATCGTGTCCCCTGTCACTCAGTGTGGTTTTCCATGGCTTTGGTGTCTGTCACAGGTTCTTCTTCCGCAGCGGGAACATCGAGCACCCAGAAGACAAACTCTTCAATACGACTGTGGAGGTTTTGCCATTTGACGTAAGTGTTTTACTGGGAATTGAGCTGGGGGTGGAGTGGGAAGCAAAAGAGGTTTGAGAAGGGAACTGTTTAAAGGTGTCAGGAAAATCTGTGCAAGGCTCAAGTGCCTTTGAGAGGTGCTGGCTGGGAGCCAGGGGGTCACGCCTGGTGTGGTGCCACGTGGAGAGTGGGAATGCTGTGCTGAGCAGTCACTGTGGGAGCCATCCCTGCCTGCAGAGGGGATGCTGAGATGGAGGGGACAATTCCAGAGGAGGGGACGGAGCCAGGATGGTGCAGTGGAAGTAGCAGCATGAGGGCAGTGAATGTCGTCTTGTTTTGGGGCGTGGGGCTCGGGGTGCCAGGCAGGGGAGACAAGGTGCCATGGGCTGCTGGCGAGGGCAGCAGCAGGCTTGCTGCTCTTGCCTGGGGCTTTTGGGTGTCTCTTGCCACTGGCCTTGCCCAAAGCTCCTCTCCTTCCCACAGAGCCTGCAGTCGGACAAGGAAGCCTTGGAAGAGGGACGAGGCGCAGTCAAATACCGCAGGACGCCGGATGGCTACATCCAGATAGGTACAGCAGGGTGCGGGGGGGCGAACTGCCCGACGGGTTTGATAACACAGCCCATATCCTCACCTTCAACTGAGTCAAGACCCTTAGTGCTATGTCTTTGGCAAAGAGTAATTTCTGCTTGCCAGGAGCCAGGTTGGAACAGGATTTAATTGTCACTGTCTCCTCTCCTCCACTGCGCTCCCTCCCCTCCTAGACTAAGGGTCCACGTTGGGTAGTTTTCACTCCGACGTTTCTGCCTGTCTGCTCAGAGCTGGGACCAAATTATTTAGCTTAACCTGGTGTTCAGAACCTCCACTGTGGGTGATGTCACTCTGCTCTACCGCCGTCTCGGCACTCACACCACTCGCAGCTTGGACTTTTGTCTCCTGCCACCTGAGCTTGTTTTAGTGCTTGTCCTGCCCTCGGACGAGCGAGCAATTGCGGCCTACGGGGACCCACTGGTGTGTGATAAAGCCCTGGTGTCCCTGCTAAGGCTTCTTTCTTTTTTAAATAGACAAATAAAAGAAAAATTCCCTGGCATGTGTAGCTTTTTGCCGTTTC
>NW_010257687.1:19384-19983 GCF_000690775.1 Eurypyga helias
CCAGTTACATTTTCCCCAAAAAATCACACCCAGAAGTGGGACATAGCAACAGGCTGAGACCTTGCAAGCACTGCGGATATGAGCCTTCCCTCTATGGTGTGGGTCCTCCGCTCTGCCCCCCCTTTTGCACAACAGTGATGTATAGCCCAATACTCCCCGTTTTTGTTTTGTTTGGCTGGTTTTTTGTTCCTCTGAGTGTGTTTTGCACCGTATTGACATCCACGGTGCTGCTTTTTGGCCCTTTTCATGTGGGGGAGTTGTGGGCAGGGGGCTGCCATGGCTGCTCGTGGTTCCCTTGTGGGGGTGGTCTGGCTGCCGGGGGACTGTCCCCACATCACCCACGTGCTCTCCCCACCAGGCTCCTTCTCCAAGGGTGTCGCAGAGGGTGAGGTGGACCCGTCCTTTGGGCCACTGGAGGCCATGAGGCTGTCCATCCAGACCGACTCCCCAGTATGGATCATCTTGAGCGAGGTAAGAACCACCCCCCAGGACCCCACACTGCCTCCCTCCCCTTCTCTCTGACCCCAGCCCTCTCTTCTTTCAGATTTTTATCAAAAAAGCGGAGTGAAACGGGCACACGGAAGGGTGGACACACCCCT
>NW_010257688.1:0-1305 GCF_000690775.1 Eurypyga helias
CTGTTGGGTGTCTGACAGACCCCAGAGGGGTTGTGGGGGGTGGGTGTTGGGTGACTGACGGGATCCAGGGTGGGTGTTGCACCCCATGGTGTGGGGTGGTGGGTGCTGTTTGGTGCCTGACAGGCCTCAGGGTTGTTGTGGGGGGTGTGTTGGGTGTCTGACAGGCCTCAGGGTTGTTGTGGGGTGCTGGGTGTCTGACAGGCCCCAGAGGGGTTGTGGGGATGTGGGTGTTGGGTGTCTGACAGGCCCCAGAGGGGTTGTGGGGTGCTGGGTGCTGTTGGGTGTCTGACAGACCCCAGGGGGGTTGTGGTGGGGGGGTGTTGGGTGACTGACGGGATCCAGGGGGGGTGTTGCGCCCCATGGGGGGGGGTTGTAGGATGATGGGTGCTGTTGGGTGCCTGACAGTCCCCAGGGTGGTTGTGGGGTGCCTGACAGACCCCTGAGTGACTCTGGGGTGCTGGGTGTTGGGTGCCTGACAGGTCCCAGGGTGGTTACAGGGTGATGGGTGCTGTTGGGTGTCTGACAGGACCCAGGACGGCTGTTGCACCCCGTGGTGTGGGGTGCTGGGTGCCTGACAGGGCCCAGGATGGTTGTTGCACCCTGTGACAGGGGGTGACGGGTCCTGTTTGGTGCCTGGTGGGACCCAGAGTGGTGGTTGCGCCCTGTGGTGTGGTGTTGGGGGCTGTAGGGCCCAGAGTGGTGGTTGCATCCCGTGGCGGAGGGTGTTGGGTGCCTCGTGGGACCCAGATTGGTGGTTGCGCCCCGTGGCGTGGTGTTGGGTGCCTGACAGGGCCCAGTGTGGTTGTTGCGCCCCATGGTATGGTGTTGGGTGCCTGACAGGGCCCAGTGTGGTTGTTGCGCCCCATGGTATGGGGTTGGGTGCCTGACAGGGCCCAGTGTGGTTGTTGCGCCCCATGGTATGGGGTTGGGTGCCTGACAGGGCCCAGTGTGGTTGTTGCGCCCCATGGTATGGGGTTGGGTGCCTGACAGGGCCCAGTGTGGTTGTTGCGCCCCATGGTATGGGGTTGGGTGCCTGACAGGGCCCAGTGTGGTTGTTGCGCCCCATGGTATGGTGTTGGGTGCCTGACAGGGCCCAGGATGGTTGTTGCACCCTGTGATGTGGGGTGATGGGTGCTGTTGTGCTCCTGACAGGATTCAGGGTGGTTGCTGCACCCTGTCGTGTGGGGCGATGAGGGCTGTTGGGTGCCTGACAGGAACTCGAGCACTTGTGGGGTGACGGGTCCTGTTTGGTGCGGACAGGGCCCAGAGTGGTGGTTGCACCCCGTGGTGTGGTGTTGGGTGCCT
>NW_010257689.1:0-13863 GCF_000690775.1 Eurypyga helias
CGCCGTCACCCCCCCTACAACACCAAGGGGGGCTGTTAGCGCTTGTCACGGGGCCGTGCCACGGGGCCGCAGCCGGGGGACTCACCTTGACCTCTCTCCTGCCGCTCTCCCACGGCACCCGGGACCCTGGAGAGGAGCACGGGGCCGATGACCACGTCGCCTTCAGCCTCTCTCCCTGGGGAGAAAAGAGCCATAAGGCGGGCTCGTTTCACAACCCTGGGATGTCTACATTGTTCCCGCAGGGACCTTACTGTTTGCATCGTGGCGGCGGAAGCGGTGGCCGGACCATTGCTCAGGGGGGTTGAGTCTCCGGGAGAGCGCGGGGGACTCGCAGTTGCCTGTCTCGCAGCAGCTGCAGATATCCCGGGTGCCTTCCACTGGTGCCCAGCTAGAGCAGGGTGGGAACTTTGTCACCAGAGTCCCCTGGACTAGCACCCACAGAACCTACATTCCCCCCTCCAAGCCTGGGTCCATGACGCATCCCCGTGCCACACCGGGGCTGTGGGATGCTGGTGGACGCCTGCCCAGACATATCCCATCCCGGTTCGGTGGCTACTCACGTGTTTCTGGCTTTGTTGAAGGAGCAAGCCTTGTTCAGGATGTCTGGGGCTTGTTCCGCTGGGGTCACCTTCAGGTGACAGGTGATGTAGATCTGTGGGGAGCGCAGAGGAGAGAGGTGGGCACAAACTTGTAGGGGATGCCAGCTTGGTTTGGGGCTGGCAGGGACACACACATGCAGCCTTACCAGGTTCCTGGCATCCCCCGCGAACCTGAACACGTCGATCCTGAAGCGCAGCATGTCCTCCCGAGGCCGGGGGGTGATGAAGGCAGAGCTGGTGTCGTCCAATCTCCCATCAACCAGGCACCTGGCGTGGGATGGGGTGAGTAGATTAGCATCCCGGCAGGTCCCCCCACCCAGCACTGCCGCAGGCAGGTCCCCCGTGGCTCACCCGTTGAAGTCAATGATGGCATAGTGGGGTGAGGAGTCAGTGCCAGGGCTCAGGGCGGCCACGCAGCTGTCCACGAACAACCGCAGTGGCACGTGGCTCTCGGTGTCCACCTCTGCTTGGATGTTGAGGACGTCGCCCAGTTGGAAACCGGTGAAGGGTCTCTCAGAACTCCAGTCCTCTGCAAGGCAGCACCGGGGTGACAAAGAGAGGGGGCTTCCGTGGGATGAGAGCCAAGGCTCAGCCCAAAAGCAGGAGCACTGGTGTTTGCCATGGGGTGGGTTGGCTTCCCCAGCGGGTCCCCGAACTCCTCCAAGGAAAAGGGTATAAAAGCAAAAGGGTGGAAAATCCCTGTTCACAGGTCAGGATTGATTCCCACCTACCGTTCATGAGGCGTAGGGAGAACACCAGCTTCTCCTCTGACGACAGTGTGGAGCTGAAGGGAGCCCAGGTGGGCCGGATAGCATTGCTGCTCACATTCTCCCTCCTGGGCAAGGACCACCGTGCATCAGGACACAGCCCTGTGCTGGTCCCCAGAGTGGGGGGTATGGAGGGTGGGGAGGCCTTACCTGGGGTAATGGCACTCGATGGGGATGACGGCGGGGTTGCTGCGAATGATGACAGGGTTGCTGGCGGGGCTGGGGTCGTAGTTGAGGAGTGTGCGGTAGACGAGAGAATCTGGCGTGACCTTGGCAGAAAAGAAATGAGAAGTCATCAGAGAGGCCACCCCACATCCCATCACCACCGAGTTGGTATCCATCCTTTCCCTAAGAAAATCTGGGGGAAGTCCAAAGAAAGGAGGGAAAAAGCCAGGGAAAAGTGGATGAAGGAGCCTCTCTCCATTCTCAGTGAGTTAAACTTCCTAATGGGCCAAAATACAAGCAAAATGTGGGGGCTTTGCACCATTAGCATTTCTCTGGCTGAAAGGGAAAAGCAGCTGTGGGGAACAGCACGCTGGCTTGGGAGAAATACCCGCTCGTCCTTCCCCAAGGATGTACCTTGATGGTGCTCTGTGTCCAGAACCAGAGCTCCCCTGGCATCATGGGGGATGCCCGGTGCGTATTCTGCAGCCTGGAGCTGTTCCAGGTGCAGGGGGATGCCAGGCAGGATCCTGGGAGTGGGGGAGCACCACAGGGGAAAGGTCTTACCTGCACAATGCTGCCGCATTCGTGGAGGCCGGCGGTGAAGGTGACAGTGCTGTGAGCAGGATTCAGCGAGGAATGCTTGCATGCCGCTGGCCCCAGCGTCAGGTCAGCCACGTTGACCAAGCGGCCGGTGCCAAAGAGGTCCCTGTGCACCGTCACCACAATCTGAGCCTCCTGGCACTCCACCATCACGGGCTGCTGGCTGGAGATGGCTCGAGATTGGGGGTCTTCCACCCAGGACCAGGTGTGGGGGTCTGCCCGTGCCCCTCGGCTTGCTGGGTCACCCCAGGAGAAATCCCAGGGTGGGTAGGCAGCCACCTCGCCCACTGCCCAGCAGAGAAGAGCGAGGATCAAGCTGCTTTCAGGTCCCATCCCTCCTTCTTCCAGCAAAAAACGGCACAGAGAGCCAGGGCTGCTCCTCCAGCTTTTATATCCCCCCTGAGCAGGAGCCGGCCGCCCTTGGGCTCCTGTTTGGGGACCAATGGCACCCAAAGGCCAGCCCTCGTGGGTGCAGGGAGAGGGGAGGCATGACCAAGTCATTTCCGGGGTACCGGGACCTCCCGTTCCTGGGCTGCCCAAGGCAAGAGAAAACATCCTCGTCAGCCTCTTTGGGGAAGTTGTTTATAAAATTCAGCAGAAGCCGGAGACGGGGAGACTGGTACAAAGTGACTTGTTTAGGTTATAAGGTGATAAGGGGCTTTTCAAGGCTGCTGGGGAGGTGACAAGAGGGGGGGACAGCCGGATCCATGATCCCAATCTGGGTGGGGACCATCCATGGGGACCATCCCTGCCCAGCTTTGTTGGCCCCCTGGGACTTTGGTTTCCTGCTCAGATGCTGCTGTCCTGAGGTGGGGGTGCGGGGGGGAACAGGAGTCCACATGCTCACAGCTCCAGCCAAAACAGGGGCTCTAAGCATCATCTCACTCCTCAGTGGGGCCAGGGCTGGGATGCTTGATCAGCAGTAGCTGATGGAGAACCGTCACCACTGACATGAGTGCAGCTGTTCTCAGCCGGGGCTGAACAACCCCCATTTCAGCCTCGGCAGTGAGGTCATCAGTTGCATTGCTGCAACCTTTCTTTATCTCTGCTGCTCTTCCCCAGTTCTTTGGCTGGTGTTTGTTTTGTTGCCTTCAAGGAAATGGACTTGGGGTAGAAGAAACTGGAGGCAAGGCGCTCCACCCATCGCTCCCTTCCCCATGCTGCAGCACCCCGGTTTGTATCCCACCACCAGGAGCAGGGCTGGGCATTGCCTGGCTCCTCACAACTGGAGAACAGGAAAAACTGCTTAAAAATAAACCACGTATGTTTTCAAGCCTCATTATTGAAGTTTCTGTCCCTTATTTTGAGTATCTTTAACTCTTTTTACCTGCCAGGACTTTGCAAGCATCCTGTTGGCTCCATAAGAGGGATGCTTGGTTTTGTACCCCAAATCCATCTCCATTTTTTGGGATGTCCCTGGCAAGCCTTAGGGACAGTAGAAAGCCTCTGATTTGGGTGTTTGAACTGGAGCAGCTGAGCCATTTCCAGGAAAATAAAAAGAAACAAAGTTTTTGGGGCAGATGTCAGCCAGCCCTCACCCATCTGAAATCCCACCAGGTTTGAAGCTGGAACTGGTTTGTACCTGACTCAGCACCCCCAAAAAACACCCATGTGAAGCTTTACAGATCAGTGTAAAACCCTCCTGCTTTTCCCCCAGTAGCTGATACCCATCCCTGTTGCTGTCAGCGTGTCCAGGATTTCTCCATCATGTTTAAAATACCTTGAGACTGGCACTTGCGTAGAAATGCCGGGAATTCCAGCAGGCTGAGCCCCGTGCGTCAGGGAGATAACGCCAGCGGGCAATGCTGAATCAGTAAATACGTGGCTGCCCTGCTCCCGCTGGAGAGCATCGCTGCTCAGGCAGGGCCTTGGCTGCAAGGACCATGGGAGATGCCTGGTCTCACCCCATTGCATCCCGTAGTGCTGCAGCTCAAGAGCCAGCTCCAGGCTTCTGTCATGGGTGTCTGGGTATCAGTGCTTGATCCCAGAAAGAGCATCCCCTTGATGGGTCCGCTTGTGTTTCACACCTGCTAATTTGACCTGTGTAATCCCCTGGGTGGAGAAACATGCCCAGGCTCAGGGCACAGGAGGTGTTTCTCTATGAGAAATGGAATTTCTGCTTCCAGGTTAGCCCTTGCCAGGACTAGCTGTCCCATCTTTATTCCAAGCACAACCAGCTGAACCAGCAGGCTTAGGAAAGAGCATAAGCTTTTTTTTTTTTTTTTCCTCTTTTGAGGAGGCAGAGACCAGAAAGTCCCAAGGCACTGGACAAGAACAAGCCCCAGTGGTTTTCCCCCATTGCATAAAGGGAACTTTAAAGCACATCTCATTTTTGCTTATAACAGAGTTTGAAGTAAAAAAAAAAAAATCCACCACATGGCAAGGTCAGTCCTGCCGGTAAGCCTCACCAGAGCCAGGGTTACTGCCTGGGAAGAGGCAGGAGCTGCTGGAGGGGGATAGCTAGAGAACCATTCCCAGTTTCTTTGTACACCAGATCTGGCAGATATTTGTCTTCCTTCCCTGGAGCAAACCTAGTTATTTTGCTTAGGTGACTGCAGGACAACTACGCTAAGTGGTATAAAGAGGCTCCTCCATGTGTCTCAGCAAACCAGAGCCATAGTCTTGCTCAGAACACCTGGCCAAGGGATGGTCAGGGCACTGAACATCTAGAGAAGATGCTGATCAAGGAGGAATCAGTTATGTGAATATGTAACACATCAGCAGCGACAACTCATGGTTTAGGAGGTTCAGGCTGGGTGTGGAAATACTTATTTTCCAGGAGGAAGGGCATGCAGAGGTAGGGGATCTCCATCCACAGACATTCCAGCATCAGCCAGGCCAACACCAAGCTGATATATCTGAACTGGAAGCCTTCTGAGATCCCTTCCAGCCACATTTCCATCCCCCTCTGCCCCAAAAGCAGACAGCTTGCATGTTTAAAGGGATGGTGAAGACTCCTTCCAGCTATTCCCCCTAGAAGCTCCTACCTCCCATCTTTCTGAAAGACAAGGACCAAACCCCTCTGACAAGGGTCAGATTATATGACTGACAACCCCAACCCAAAGTCAGTGCAGCTCCCTGATCCAACCCAAAACATATCTTGTAATTTTAGGGAGGGCTAATTTGCTTTTAGATTAGTGAGAAGCTACTGAAGGGATGGAACTGGGGTTTGGGTGGCCCAAAGTCTGAATGCCAGCCCCATACCTTGTGCAAGAGATACCACTGCAAAGCTAGCTCAAGAGGCAGCCATGCTGCAAGCAAGCCCCAGCTCCTCACAGTCTCAGTTTTCCATGAATCCAGCCACCTGAACTGGCCCTGACAACAGATATCACATCCCAGCATGTTCAGCTGGGCCAGTTCCCAGTGCAGCCTAAAGTAAGAACCTGTCTCAGCTAGTGGAAAAGCAACAGGTCTTGGGTTTGGAGCAGGAACATCTTGGTCTTATGGCTGCTGTGCTGAGCAGAGGAGCCAAAGTTTCATAGCAATGAGAGGAGAAAAAAAAAATTCAGATGAGACTTAGGCATGTCAGAAAACCTCTAGAAAGAGGGGGAAAATTGGGGGCAGAAATTCCAGTCCCTGCCCCAAGGACTGTTTACACATAGTTATACGTAACAAGCCTTGGCTGAAATGTATAAACAGTCCTTGGGGCAGGGACTGGAATTCCTGTCTCAGTCTGTCCCAGGAAGAGCCCAACCCATCAGCTCCAAAATTCATGCTCCCTTCCTTACCCAGAAAAGCTTGATTTCTCTCCCAGAAACAGCTTCAGGCAGGAAGAAAGCAGTCCAAGCTTTATTAAACCCTTACTGCCCCTTGGCTTCTTGACTAAGGGGGTGCCTGTGTGGGGCAGACTCAAGTAGTACCACATAAAAGGTAAAATATTTTGAGTCTAAACACAACTCCATGATTCTACAGACAAGCAAACAGAACATCTGGGTGATGAATTTTTTTGCACAGTTCCCACATAGGTGCCCTGGGAGAAGTTCATGGAGGTAAGACTGTACAAAGCCCTGCTGAGGACAGGGATTTGGGACAATGAGATGCTCAAGTTGGGTTTAGGGAGGCAAGGCAGTACAGTTAAAGTCAGCATGAAGACTCAATTTCTCTGTCTGTTAAGGAAGGCTTTTCCACTCCCCTCCCACTCCCCACGCCTCTCAGTCCTTCAATTTATTTTTTTAATGGGATAGACTATAAGAGTTGAAACAAGTGAATTAAATGGGGTTGCTGGGTTTCCGGCAGACAGTCAGAGCTCCTAGAACAGCAAGGATCAGGATGATCAAACCAGCAAATGCAGCCAGCCCCAATACCATCCACAAGCGATCTGCATCTAGGAAGTAGTAAGGAAGTGGTTATGGCCAGAGCCAGGACATGCCACACAAACCATTCCCCTTCCCTGGGTTTGCCCTACCTTGTGAAGACATCCTTCTAACTGGATGATTCTGCCAGCTGTGGATGAAGAGAGGTCCAACCACAACATCTGTTTCTTTCACCAAGGGATCTGGAAGGGAGGACCAGCACTCAAACTTATCTGAGCATCTAGCTCTCCCAAGTCTTGGATTAGCACTGAAAAGCCAACAGGTAGTGAGGCAGCTCCAGCCACCCACCTCTAAGTTACCATGGTGGTGACAGAGACCAAGAGGCACACCAAGACATACCAAGCTGGGAGGGCAGTTCTCTCCGGGCACGTCCTCCTTGCCACTGGGAGGGAGCATGGAGCCTCCTGGAGTGCCTGGCCAAGCCACAGCTCCTCATCTCGCAGCAGGAGCAGACATCCCGGGTGCCTTCCACTGGAGCCCAGCTAGAAGAGAGCCTGATCACTAGCCCACCCTAGGGTAGGAATCCCTCACATGCTTTGGGGTCTCCTAGGAGGGACTAAAGCCCTCCCACCCAAGTGGCCAATCCCACCTTCCTGGAAGATGACACCAGGTGAGAAGCCCAAGCTCTTCACCCTTGGGTAAGCTGCTGTTCTAGCTACTCACAGGCTGCTGGCTTTGTTGAAGGAGCAAGCCTTGTTCAGAGGGTCTGGAGCTTGGTCAGCTGGGGAGACCTTCAGGTGGCAGGTGATGTAGATCTGGGGAGACCAGGCAAAGCAGAGGGGTTAGGCTGTTATTTACCTTTATGGTTTTTCCCATGCACCATGACGTTGGTCTCCAATGGGACCATCAACTCTCCAAGGCAGCTCAAAGCCCCTCTGCTTCATTCAGGCCACTTAAAGATTCAGCTATTGAAGCTCATCTGAACCATTTGTCTCAACCAGTATCAGAACTGGTCTCCAAGGAAGAGCCTTGGCTCACAGGGCCATGATCCAGAAGCAGTAATACAGGGTGATGTCATTCATACATTGCTATGAGGCAGGTACTGTGGGAATGTAGTTCTAGACAAAAAACTACATTTAATTTCTTAATGGAGTGAGGCTGTAGCCCCATCTAGACATGAAACTTAATTTGCTTTAGGAAGGATTTACCATACTGCTGGAATCTCCTGCAAACTTGAACGCATCTACTGCAAACTGAAGCACATCTTGCCTGGGTCTTGGGGATATAAAAGCCGAGGTGGCATCATCCAGCTGCCCATCCACCAGGCACCTAGACATAAAAGTAAAGGCCAGCAGGATCCCACTGTCAGCCACCCAAAACCTGCAGAAAGACAGCTCTAAATAAGGGCACTTACCCACTGAAGTCAATGAAAGCAAAGACAGCTCTAAATAAGGGCACAGCCAGCTCTTACCCACTGAAGTCAATGAAAGCATACTGGGGAGAAGAGCTCCTGTCTGGGGTTGGGGTGGCCACACAGCTGTCCACAAAGAGCCTCAGAGGTGCATGGTTCTGCGTGTTGACACCAGCTTGGAAATGGAGGACATCTCCCAGCTGAAATATGGTGGAGAGTCTCTCGGCACTCCAGTCATCTGGAAAGAGAGGTCACCAAACACTCAGGAATAGGAAGGCAGCTGGCTCCTTGTACTTCACTGCTTCCCACCAAGGAAACCCCACCTGACAAGGCCCTGGGTACTCACCTATGCACTGAACCCAGTCTGCTCCAGGAGCACTGGGCAATACCAGCATCTAGCAGAAGTGTGGCCACCTCAGGGTGCCCAGCACCAGAGGACACCCTCACTCAAAACTTACCATTCATGAGGCGCAGGGAGAAGGGCAGCTTCTCCTCAGAGGACAGGGTGGAGTGGAAGGGCACCCACGTGGGCCTGATGCCATTGCTGCTCACGTTGTCCCTCCTGAGGAAGAGATGACCAGAGGTAAATTCTCTGTGCCAACAGAAGGGCTTGCCTGGTTCTCACGTGCATTGGCTCACCTTGGGTAGTGGCACTTGATAGGAACCATCGCAGGGCTGGTGCGGATGATGACAGGGTTGCCAGTAGGAACTGGGTTGTAATTTAAACTCATGCTGTAGACTAGCACATCAGGGGTCATCTAGGGAAAGATTATCCAGTCATTAAGAACCCTGTTCTTTTGGTCACACACACAAAGCAGCACATTTAAGCCTGGAGACTCAGTGCAGAGATGTTTCTTTTTGTCCTCAGCCAGTAGCATTTGCGCTGGAGGCAGGTAAACAGCATTCATGATGCTACAAGGATGCTTGGGGCTGGGAGTCTGCTCCATCCTGTCCCAGTACAAGCTCTGGTCACAGCAGAGCTAGATGTAGAGGTGCTCAAGCTGATCTCTTCCTCTAGTTTCCATGCCTCAGAACAACAGACAGGAAGTTCTGTCCCCCAGGATAGCAGAGGGCGACTTCTGCTCAGAGGGATTTAATGAAGATATCTGCTGGCTAGAATTATGGGACACACAAACACACTTGCTCACTCCCACAACCCCAAGGCTCTTTCAGGAGAAAGAGATAATTTCAAATTTAGGTTTTCTGTGAAGTAGCTTCATGATACGCTCAAGCAGCAGTAAGGAGCGCCAAGATGCCTCCCAAGGTAAGCATCCACTGCTGGCTTGCTGCAGTGGCTCCCAGCACCTCTGGGCTCCACCCTGGAGGTGGCAGTAATAACATGAATAGTCCTGGAAGGTTTAGATACCTCTGTATTCAGCAGAAAACCCTAATTCCTCTGCCTCTTCTATACCTTTTCCTGATCACACAGCCCCAGAGCTAGCCCCAGACAAGGCAGCACAGCTTTTGCTGTGCTTGGAAAGCAGACAGATGTTCAGCCTCTAGGAAAGGCTTCAGTGCATTTCCCTAAGCCAACCCCCACAACCCCTCAGCATCTCAAGAGGCAGAACCTCCCCTCTCTCACACACACACCCCTATCCCACCCCTGGGCTCCAGCCTTACCCTGAGGGTGCTGCCACACTCGTGCAGTCCAACCATAAAGGTCACCGTGCTCTCAGCCGTGCTCCAGACTGCAGGCGGGCAGGCAGCTGAGCCCAGGGTCAACTCTGCGGCCTTGACCAAGCGTCCCGTGCCAAAGAGGTCCCTGTGCACCGTGACCACCATCTGTGCCTCCTGGCACTGCACAGTCACAGGGTGCAGTGGGGCAGCAGCCTGGAGCTGGGAGACATCCACCCATGCCCAGGGAGAGGGCTGGGAGAAGGCACGAGACTGCCCCAAGGAAGGATTCTCTCCATATCTCCATAGCTCTGCCTCCCCTCTAAGGAAGCCCCAGGGACTGTAAGCAACCACCTCCTCAAAAACCCAGCAGAAAAGAGCAAACCCCAGGCAGCTTGCAGACCTCATCCTGCCTACCAGGGTCCAGCACAAAGAGCAACTGCTGCCCAGGGGCCTTTTAGAGCCCACACCTCCTGCAGCCACTCCCACTCCAGGTGGTGCTTGACACACTTCCCATAATGGCAAATGGCAACAGGTGAGAGCACCCACTTCCCTGGGGAACCCATCCTGGTGGGCTCTAATGAGCTAATGAGGTGCTGGATTGTTGATGGGAGAGATGCTGAGTTTGCTGTGTCAATTGCAGCTTTTTCCCATTTTTTGTTAACAACCAGCTCTGTAAGATCCAGAGAGATGTGTCCCACCTCCAGGCCATATGTCCAGCAGGGTTGCTGGGGGATGGCAGGGGTGTGTGTGACACTTTCCCAAGGCAAACCCACTCTTCAGCTGCCTACACTTGTCCCTGTCCCCAGCTCCTTTAAGGTGGTTGATGATTCTCACGGACCTGCTCATGTCCAGGGCAACTGGGGATTTCCAGAATGTGAGTGACTCATGGCCAGCTCTTCTCTACCGAGCAACAATTGATTTTTTAAAGGAAGAAGAAGAAATTTGAACTTGGATTAGGTGGAAGAATAAAAGGAAAAAGAGAAATTGTGGAGGATATCCCCATCAGTCACCCTGAACAACATCCCTGCTCCTGCAGGACCGTACTCCACACAGTGGCACCCACACTGGTGCTGCCACCAGTATTCCCTTGCGTTTCCCAGGATTTTAGCAAAAGGGGGGAAAATGCTTGTGTAACTGTTTCCTGAACTGACTTGTTTCCTGGAACCACCGGCTTCCTGGGCAGGACTGGTGTTGAAATGAGTGGTAGTAAAATAATGAATAGAATAATCCTTATCAGGAATAATATTAGAGCTAATGGGTGTTAGAAATAACATTTATTTCTAATAATTATTAGAATTATTAGACATGTGGCAAAACAGTCCCCATGTTGTCTGGGCAGTCTATCCCTTCCTGGGATGATTCAGCAGCAGATTGTCTCCACCGTGATCCCCAGAGGGAGGAGGACCAGGGCAGGTTGACCGAGTTGAATCACCCTGAAAGCCTCCTCGTGTCTGGTTAGAGGCTGTAAATCAGGAGGAAAAGCAGTCTGTGTGCTGAAGTGACACCAGGGAGGAGCACAACTCCAGACGGGAGTCCTTGTATGGGGTTTTAGGGACAGTACAAGGAGGGTGTTTGCTTTGTCTCTACCTCTGGATGAACACTGATGTGCTCATTGTTTTGCTTGTGCATGCTGGTGAGGACCAACTGAGATGGTCTCTCCACCTACCACCATCATCTGATTTTTTTCATTTTGTAGAGAAGAGGATGGGGAAGGGAAGGAGGATTGGACAAGGAAGAAAGGCAGAATTAGTTTCTTATTCAGTAGTAAAATAAAACATTGATTGTGTTGCTCAGCCTCTACCAGCCTTCACCACTGATGGCAGCTGGGGGACTGACTCATCTTTTCACCTATCCCCACGTCTTAACCTCGTGAGAGTGTTCTGTGGCTGGAGCTGGGACAGCTTCTGAAAGAAGAAAAACACAGCCAGCTGAGAGGAGGGTGAGCAATGCTGGAGACAGCTGAAAGCAGCAAGAAAAGACTCCGCAGAAGGTACAGGTGGCTCTGGGGCCACCTCCTTGGAGGGTCACCTCTTGGAGGTACTTCTGAGGCCAAAATCCATCAGTGAGTTTGCAGGCTGGGCTGGAGAGGTGCCCCACTCTGCCCGTCTACCCACCAGCACATTCACCCATCCTTCCAGTACAGCCTTTCCTCCAGCTCTCCCGTATAGGTCTGCTGCCCTCCCACCCATCCCAGACCCATAAACCAGGTGACACGTGGCAGGATGGAAAGTAGGATCACACCGTTCCCAAGCAAGTTATTGCCATGCAGTGGTGAGGGCTTGTTCACAGTGGAGATGCTGCCTTCCCAAACCCAGAAAAAGACCAATGCACCAATCATGCCAGGAGGATTTATTGACACAGCAAGGTGAGATGGAGAACCTGGACTCCTTAGGGAACTTTAAAGGGTTTTCCAAGCAGCTGCAGTCTGTGGTAAACGTTCTGGTTCGCAGACCCTCACTTCTTCCTCCGCTTCCGCAGTCTGGTGGTGGACTTCTCACCACATTTGCTCCTGGTCGGGTGCCTTGATTTGTGGCATTCCCCCTCGGTGGCTGGGCTGGGGGACTCTGAGCACACTGGGCTGGCAGAAGGGACAGCAGGAGGGGGTCTGCTGGGGGAAGAGGCCGTGACAGTTGCTGGGGCCAGTGGTTCATGCTCCTGTGAGGTTCTGAAAGGGAATAACTCCAACACATTGGAGGGCAGCAATGGCCAGTTCACGTCTGTGGGGAGGGGGTCCCATGGGCTAGCCAAGGGCTGCTGCAAGGGTCCCATGGCAGAGGCAATGGTGGCCAGGGAGCAGGACATGGCCTGGATATCTCGGGTCATGGACACCAGGTGCCTGTTTGCCCTGCACTGAGCTCGCAGGAGGTGATCGCTGATCTTCAGGAGCTTGTCCACCTGCTGCACGTTGGACCTGGACCAGCCACTGAAATCTTCCTGCAGGGAGGCCAGGGAGTCCTGGATGCTCCTGGGAAGAGGCACAGTGTCCCCATGGGCTGAACCCAAGTCTTCCTCTGCTTCTTCATCTCTCTGCATCAGCAGGGCTGGAGGTGTGGGTTGGATGGGGGACATGTCTCCTCCCTGGTCTGGACACACATGTCCTCTGCTGCTGGAGGGGTTTGACACAGGGTCACAGGGCTGGGGGTGGGCAGGCAGCCCCACTGGGAGACCTCCATGCAGTTGGCAATGCTCCCCGTGAGGCTCAAGATCGAGGATCACAGTGGTCTCATTTTCAGTCAGGGAGTCGTGCTGGGGGGCAGAGGTACCTGTTGTTGGAAGGGGGGCTGAAGGGAGCAGGGAGGGAGAATCAGAGCTCAGAGGGTCCTCCCAGCCTGCCTCACTGGGGTGGAGAGGAACAATGCCTACCATGTGATGGAGATGCAAGGAGTGGGGTGGGAGGCCACTTATCCCCAAGAAATCCCAAGCTCTATCTAGGACATTACCTCTGGTCTCTTCTATGGACTGACCATAGCCCAGGAGATTGCCCTGGGGACATAAGTGGTGTAAGCCCTCAGCAGGCCAAGGAGGACACTGGTCATAGCACACGTCTGAAGACAGCAGCAGGGGGATGGAGCAGAAAAACCCACACAGTCTCTTCCTTCCATTGCTTCCCCCTCCATTTTCTGGAATGATGCTACCACCTTCTGACCAAACCTGGATCCTCCAGCACCACGGAGGATCTGCATCTCTGCACACATCACAGATGCCAAAGCCTTCACCATTCCCGAAACACCAGTATCTCTGCCACAGCGCTGCTGTGGAAGAGCTGGGGGAAGAACTGGCCAAACCCAGGGACCTTTTGTCATCCCCATCAGGGAATGTTCTCAGGGAACATTTCACCTTCCTTGTTGGATACACCACCCAAGTAATCAGTAAACAACATCCCAAAAGATGAATTGCCCCAGATGGTTATGGACAAAAGTTGAGCAAAGACAAACTGGATGGAGATCTGAGGAGCAGAAGTAGTCAGTGGTCAGCAGGACACTAAGGTCAGCACAAATATTCCTTAGAGTGGATGCAGGCTGATCCAGCTCTTCCACCTGCTTCCTCCTTGCCAACACCAGCCTCTGCAAGCCCCTACTCCACACACTTTGTCTCCAGATGCCACTCACCTCCCTTGTCCTTCAACGCATGGCACGGCTCCATCCTGAGCAATTCACCATGTTCCCTCCCAGAATGATGTGGGGGGCCGCTGTACTCTGCAAGAGCAAGAGACAAATGTTGCTTTGGAAGTGATGGATGCAACAACTGCATCCCATCCTTGGCGGAGGTTGGAGTGTCCCCACCCTACGAGCAAAGGCTGGAGGCACAGGTCCATCAGTTGTCACATGGAAGGAGACTTGAAACCCATGGAGAATATGGTCTAACCAGGGATTACAACCTTCAACTCTGCTTTCAGTATCGCCCCTCAAGCCCACCTGGCCAAATGCCTCCTCACCTGGGTGCCCTGTGAC